>NC_057806.1:579390688-579690688 GCF_018294505.1 Triticum aestivum | reverse complement strand
TGGACGAGCGGAGTCCATGTCACGCAGGCGGGAACGTGCCCGACAGGATGCTGCAGGCCAGCCCAGGAGCGCCAAGTGGCAGTTCTGGAGAGGCGATCCCGTCGCCCGATCCGGATCCGCTACAGGAGCTCTCTCTAGGATCTTCTCAGGATGATTCCGGTGCAGCCGTGTCGTCTTCTTCAAATCGTCTTCTACAGCAACTTGAACGACCAGCTCCGCCACCTCCTGTGCGCTCCAACACCAGGTCTCAAAGTGGTATTGTTAAACCTAAAATATATAAAGATGGTTGTGTACCTTGGGGCTCGTTTTGTGCAACAGGTGAACCACAAAATTTTGGAGAAGCATTGGGTGAACCTCGTTGGAGGGAGGCAATGGATGAAGAGTATACTGCTTTAATGAAGAACAAAACTTGGCATCTAGTTCCACCAGTCAGAGGCAGAAATGTAATTGACTTCAAGTGGGTCTATAAGGTAAAGAGGAAATCTGATGGCACCATTAACAGATACAAGGCACGTCTGATTGCTAAAGGATTTAAGCAGAGGTATGGCATTGACTATGAGGATACATTTAGTCCAGTGGTAAAAGATGCTACTATTAGATTGATTCTTTTAGTTGCAGTATCTAGAGGTTGGTGCATAAGACAACTAGATGTAAAGAACGCGTTCTTGCATGGTGTTCTGGAAGAGGAAGTGTTCATGAGACAACCTCCTGGGTATGAGAATCCAAATGCACCACATCATATTTGCAAACTTGATAAGGCACGGTATGGACTAAAACAAGCACCTAGAGCTTGGTACTCTCGGCTCTCCTCTAAGTTACAATCACTTGGATTTACTCCCTCAAAGGGAGATACCTCATTGTTTTTCTATCACCGACGTGGGATGACCATTTTTATGGTTATTTATGTTGATGATATAGTTTTCACTAGTTCATCATCTAAAGCAGTTGGACGCAGCTTCGGTGCCTTAAAGGCACCTGCCTTTGGGTCACTGACATGTGGGCCAGCCACCTGTTGGACCCACATGTCATAGACACAAAGGTAGGTGCCTTAAGGCACCGAAGCATCGTCCAAAGTAGTTGAAGCTCTTCTTATGGACTTGAGCAAGGAGTTTGCACTTAAGGATCTTGGTAGTCTTCACTTCTTCCTTGGAATTGAGGTAAAGAATGCAAAAGATGGAATTGTGTTGTCACAAGGAAAATATGTGCAGGAAATACTTCAGAGAATGGGCATGAAAGGATGTAAGTCGTCATCTACACCTTTGTCTACCTCTGAGAAAATGCCTCTTCATGATGGAGAGATCCTTGGAGCAGAGGACTCCACCAGATACAAAAGTATTGTAGGAGCATTACAGTATTTGACATTAACTAGACCAAATATCTCATATTCAGTAAATAAAGTATGTCAGTTCTTACATGCTCCTACTAGTGCACATTGGACTGCAGTAAAGAGGATACTTAGATATCTTCAAGGGACCCAGAGTCATGGACTGAAAATTGAAAAGTCAAACTCGATGCTTGTAAGTGCTTTTTCAGATGCAGATTGGGCAGGTTGTCCTGATGATAGAAGATCAACAGGAGGCTTTGCAGTGTTTCTTGGCAGTAATTTGGTTTCTTGGAGTGCTCGCAAGCAGCCAACTATATCCAGGTCAAGTACAGAAGCTGAGTACAAGGCCTTAGCTAATGCTACTGCAGAGATTATCTGGGTTCAGAATTTGCTAACAGAGTTGGGTGTTTCTCATCCAAGAGCAGCATCACTTTGGTGTGACAATCTTGGTGCAACCTATTTGTCTGCTAATCCTATCTTCCATGCCAGGACGAAGCATATTGAAATTGACTACCACTTTGTTCGAGAAAGAGTGGCTGATAAACTGCTGAATATCAGATTCATACCTACGGGTGATGAGGTGGCGGATGGGTTTACTAAATCTCTCACCTTGCGGCAATTAGAAGCTTTTAGGCACAATCTCAACTTAGAAAGTTGTGATTGAGGGGGAGTGTTAAACATTGTATTATGACGTGTGCGTGAGTATGGTTGTTGTAATATGGTTAGGCTTAGAGATATGATCTCATAGTTTGTTAGATTACTTGGAGATCAATCCTAGCCTAACTAACCCTTGTAATCTCTTGGCCTTGAGCCATATATTAACACGCACGCGTCCCTGCAGCTTTGCATACGCTTAAGCCTAGTTTTTTACATCTCTAGTAGCAATAACGGGGAGTTAAAGGAACAGATCGGCTAGGCTGGCCATGGAGGAAAAAGCGCTAGTTAATGGTGGACCCTGGCTGGACGGGGTGTGTTAAGCTGTGGTTAAGGCAAGGTTAAAGACGACATTTGGTTGGGGTGGCGCTGCTGTGCTGCCCGTATCGGGGAATCAATCGCTGGCACTTGACTTTGACTCGACAATAATCGGGGCTCTAGTACAAACTCGTCTCTTTCGCTCATCTCTGCGGGGACCGACCCCCGGCCGTCTCCGCGTCCGCATGGCGGGTGAAGGCACAAAAGCTCAGCTCATGTAGTCTAGTAGGTGTGGTGTATCGCCCATGCCGTCGCCGGGTATTCGTGGAACTGCCACTGGTACGTGGCAGAGTGATGCACGCAGTTTTCCTGGTGTTAGGATTAATTAATTAGTTTAATTAATGAAACCTCTGTTTTATGGAACCGACATGCGGTTTTCTTTCCGAACAGTCGCGATCCTAATCTATCGGACGCGTCCCTCTATTCCCACTCTTTGTAACCATCGCGCCTGTGCGATGCGCCTCTTCAGGAGGTATAAATATGTACAACATCATTATCAATGGATTAGCGATCATTACTGTTCATCACACTGTTTCTTCACACGTTATCAGCACGAGTCTCCAGCGAGAGCGACAGGCCACGCAAAGGAAACTCGTCAGAGAAGGATTCGGAAGGGTGAGGATGCCGTCCATCGCCTCCCTTCTCCTTGGTCTTCTCTGGGAAGAAGGTCGCCGCCACTTCCTTGCCAAGCAGTGCGGCCGGTTCGTCCACCATCGATGGGGGGCACCACCAGCAGTTCCTGGCCTCGGCATTAACTGCCACCAGAACTTTGCTGGAGGACGCCGCAATCACGCGGCCGCTGGACGACGCCGTCGCGCCACGCCGGTGAACCGACGCCTGACCACTCCGGTTGACAACCGCCAGGGTCTGGACCCAGGGCTAGTCGCCGGACAGAGTGCTCCATCACCGCAGAACGCCGGGATGGGCGTGCCAGAGCCTGCAGTTGCTGCTCCATACGCACCACGGTGGTGCCGAGTGCATGGATATGGCCTGTGCCCCCTCGCTCCAGAGACACACGTCTGCCATCACCAACACCGGCAGAGGAGGAGGAGCGGGAGATCGTCAACGACGTACCTGCACAAGGCTACAGCCCGGCTCCGACGCGCGTCGCCAGCGCCAGGGGCGATGGCCTCGTCTTCATACCGACTCCAGGATGCGCCATGGCCACCGCGGGCGCAGTCACCACTGCAGGAGCAAGTGGCAGCGCCGGTCCAGGGCCTGAAGTGGACGCCCCAGGGACAGGAGGGACGCCCGTTGCGGACGATGCTGGCACAAGCAGCAGCGCGGGTCCGCCCCACATAGGCGCGAGCCGCCGTCTCCTCTTCGGGCGTTCCGTCGCCGCCGTCGACCGTCGCCCTGGACGTCGTTAGGGTGCCTGGAACCCGGCGTTGCTCAGCCTCGCCAATGGATACCGGAATGGGGTGGACATCCCTGACTACACCCCCTCGTCGGACGAGGAGGATTTCGCCCCTTCACCGCCGGCGGCTCGCCGGTGAGCGCGCGTACGGCGCGGCAGCCGGAACAGAGGAGGGTCGCGCCGCCTGGAAAAGGATTGGGGGCGGTAGGGGAAACCCTAACCGTCAGCCTCTTTTATGCGATGGTCAAAGCGGTGCCGGGCCTGTTGGGCCGAAAGGACGAATGGGTTGTGACCTATGCCTCGTTCTGAGTCGGGAAAAGGAAGAAAAAAAAAGGAAAAAACGAAAATTACTGTAGCGACCCAGGACCATTTTTTTCGTTGGGCCGAAAGTAATTTTTTTCGTTTTTCTTTTTCTGTTTAGTTCTTTGACTAGCAGTTTGAAGTTGTGACTAGCTATTTAGTAATTTGTGTAAATTACTATATTGTATTGTTCAGTAATTAGTGTGTATTACTATATTGTACAAGCACAATGTATGTCAACGTATATGTTCCGGCAATTTGGCAATTGCTATATGTTGATCAATATACATGCATTGTTTTATTTACAACACAATTAATTTGCTATGAGAGTAAATTAATAAGCATGATGATTGCATGCAGGATATGGCTGACATATCGAAAAAAGAGTTTGTTGAACTTGCCTTGATGGTTCTAACTATTTGACATGGGCAATGGATGTCAAAATCAATTTGACGGCCAAGGGACTCATTCTGCTATAACCACACCTGCCCAAGGGACTGCATCCGTAACAGACATAATAAGGTATTCGGCGTTGCACTTCATTCGACATCATCTTCACCCCGACCTAAAGACAGAGTATATGACGGAGGAGAGCCCTCTGACACTCTGGAACTCCTTAAAGGAGAGATATGATCAACAAAGGGCGGTGATGTTGCCTGAAGCACAACGGGAATGGGCACTGGTCCGATTCCAAGACTTTAAGTCTGTAGCTGCATACAATTCTGTTGTTCATAAGATCAACTCCAAGTTGAGATTCTGTAATAGTGCAGTTTCTGATGCTGATCTTATTGAAAAGACGCTTTCTACTTTCCATCCTTCTATGAGGATACTTGCTGAACAGTATCGTCAGCAAAAGTATAAGAAGTATTCTAAGTTGATTTACTCGTTGCTTCAGGCAGAGAAGAACAATGAGCTTCTTGAGAAGAACAATTTGGCTCGTCCAATAGGAACGATGCCTCTACCTGAATCACACTTCAACTCTAAGAATACTCAAAATTTCAATGGTTTCAAAAAGAACCGTAGGACATTCAGTGGAAAGTGGAAGCGTAATGAGAAGCAGAATAAGTATGGAGTCCAAAAGGGCAAAGGTCCTTTCAAGAAGAATGAAAGGGCTAGCAACACTGGTTGCTTCAGGTGTGGTTGTAAGGAACACATTGCAAAGAAGTGTGACACTTCAAAGCATTTGGTGGAATTGTACCAACAGTCACTTGGAAAGGGCAATATGGCTCAGGGGAACCAGTATGAAGCACACTTCACTGGAAATGAAGATGGTACCCCTACGGTTGATGGTTCTCGAGATGATTCTCTGAACATGGACAACCAGGAGCAAAATCAGCAAGTGGAAGATCCAATACTAGATGTCGATGACATGCTAGTGGAATTTGGTTCTACTGACATATATGGAGACCAGATTTAGTCTCATTTGTCTAAATATTGTAATGATGTTATTAGACATATTACATGTGTTGTAAAATAAGTTATGTCCTTAGGCATAATGTGTTAGCTATGTCGTGTGACATAGGGCTTGTAATAAGTACAAGACATATATAGTTTGTAATGTATGTATTGATTCTATAAGAGTTTGATTATATACCGAACCTTGTTCTTTTACTCTATAGAACTTCAAGGAATAATACAATGGAGGAGGAAATGTGTTTAGTGGATAGTGCATCAACTAACACGATACTTAGGGAGATGAAGTATTTCCAGACACTCAAGAAGAGTAATGGAAGTGTCATGACAATTGCTGGTCGAGACACGGTAATTGTTGGTTCTGGTCAAGCTACAATTACACTCCCTATGGGTACTACATTGGTAATCCCGGATGCTCTACTGTATCCAGATTCTACTCGTACCTTGCTGAGTTTTAAGGATATCCACAAAAATGGTTTCCATGTGGAAACTAATGACGAGAGTGGGGCTGAATGCCTACTCATAACTCAGTAAAAGGGATTTCGAAAGGAAGTCCTTGAGAATTTGCCTTCTCTATCTTCTGGGTTGTATTATACATACATTAACACTAGTAGAAAAAGGGTCAAACGTGAAGCACATTAGTGCCGGTTTGATTTTGGCCCGGTACTAATGGTACCATTAGTGCTGGTTCGTGTTGAACCTTTAGTACCGGTTCGTGGCACGAACCGGTACTAAAGGGGTGGTGGCAGGCTGGCGTCAGGCCAGGGCCCCACGATCACCTTTAGTACCGATTCGTGGCACGAACCGGTACTAAAGGTCTAACCTTTAGTACAGGTTCGTGCCATGAACCGGTACTAAAGGGGTCTGACCTATAGTACCGGTTTGTGACACAAACCGGCACTATAGGGCAATTTTCAAACTCTACCCCCCCCCCCCCCCCCCCGTGTGTCGCTATTTCAGTTTTGAAAAAATCAAAATAAAATGATAAAAACTTCAAAAAATAAAATCCTCCGAGAGGTAGTTATATTACTATATCTACTAGTTAGGAAAATTTAAAAACTACAATTTGGACATGTTTTGCAAAAAGTGTAGGGAAAATGTAAAACGGCTATAACTTTTGCATACGATGTCGGAAAAAAACGTATAATATATCAAAAAATTCAGCACGAAAATCCGCATCCGATGGGGACCGCCTACGGCCTGTTTGGAATTTTTTAGAATCCTCAAATTCCAAAAGGAAAAAAAGATATGGTCAAATTTCAGTTTGTTTAAAAAAATTGGTTAAATCTGGTCAAACTACTTATTCAAGAAGTATTAATGTTACTACATAATTATTCAAGAATATTAGTGTTACTAAATAATTATTTCAATTTTTTTGAATTTTTGTCAAATCTGGTCAAACTATGGTCAAACTGTGGTCAAACTATGGTCAAACTTATTCAAGAAACATTAGCGTTACTAAATAATTACTGTTTTTTAGAATAATAGTTTCAAACTCAAACGGTGAAATGTGTGACTTCATGCTCAAGCTAAACTTCTGAGGGTTAATAGGATTGACATCTTACTATTGTCAGGAAAACAACAAGTGCAGACTCGGAAACGAAGGAGAATAGAACCCGAAAATTAAGCGTGCTCGGGCTGGAGTAGTGAGAGGGATGGGTAACCGGTCGGGAAGTTAGATGATTTGGAATGAGTGATCCACACTTGAGCAGTTAAGAGAGGTGATTAGAGACTAAATCATCAAATAATTCAAAAAAATTAAAAAATCAAAAATCAAAAAAAAATTCCAAAAATTTCAAAAAAAATTCTAAAAAAAATCTTTAGTACCGGTTGGTAACACCAACCGATACTAAAGGTCCCCCATACCAGGGCGCGAGCTCACGCCACGTGGTGGCACTTTAGCGCCGGTTCGTGCCGAACCGGTACTAAAGGGGGGGCTTTAGTGCCCACCCTTTAGTGCCGGTTATGGAACCGGCACTAAAGGCCGTTATGAACCGGCGCTAAAGCTCTGTTTTCTACTAGTGTAAACCAGAGACACATATGGCGTACAAGATAGTTTTTCAGAATCTTGATGAGTTCAAGATTTGGCATGGTCGCCTGGGACATCCTGCTATCGGGATGATGAGAAAAATTATTGATGGTTCTGTTGGACATAACATAACGGATAGAAAGTTCCCAAAATCATCGGATTTTGTATGCACATCATGTGCAACTAGGAAGTTGATCACAAGGCCGTCTTATATGAAATTAAAGGATGAGCAACTTGATTTCCTTGAACGCATTCAAGGAGATATTTGTGGTCCAATACAACCGTTATCTGGACCATTCAGATATTTCATGGTCCTAATTGATGCATCAACGAGATGGTCAAATGTGTGTCTACTGTCAACAAGGAACCATGCTTTTGCAAAGCTAATTGCTCAGATCATTAAATTGAGAGAAAATCATCCTGAGCATAGGATAAAAACCTTCCGAATGGATAATGCTGCGGAATTTAGTTCACGAGCATTTAATGATTACTGCCTAGCTTTGGGCATTTCTGTGGAGCACTCAGTACCTTATGTACATACCCAGAATGGTCTTGCGGAATCACTTATCAAGAGAATCAAGTTGATAGCAAGACCGCTCCTGCAAAATAGTAATCTTCCAGCTTCATGTTGGGGTCATGCAGTTTTACATGCTGCAGAATTGATACAAATTCGACCAACTGCATATCATACGGTCTCCCCATTGCAGTTAGTACGTGGAAACCAGCCAAGTATTTCCCATCTGCGGCGATTCGGTTGCGCGGTATATGTACCGATCTCACCACCGCAGCGTACATCAATGGGCCCTCATAGACGAATGGGGATCTATGTGGGGTACAATTCTCCATCAATTGTTAAGTACCTGGAACCTCTAACAGGGGATTTATTTACAGCTCGGTACGCTGATTGCATTTTTGACGAGGACAATTTCCCGGCATTAGGGGGAGAGAATAACCACAAAGAATGTCGTGAAATAGATTGGGATGTGAAAGTCATCCAGTCCTTAGATCCACGTACGAATGAATCTGAACTGGAGGTTCAGAAGATTATAAATTTGCAAAATATTGCAAATAATCTGCCAGATGCATTTGCTGATTATAAAGGTGTCACAAAATCAAATGTTCCCGCTATGAATGTGCCAGAGAGAGTGGATGTGACCCATAGATCTACTCAGCCACCCAAGAGGGGGAGGAATCTGGACACAAAGGACAAGGCTTTGCAGAAGCGTCCAAGGGGAATGAGGAATCCTCAAATAGTAAATGCAAGTCAACAAAATATTGATATTCAACTTAGGGTTGAAGGACACCTGAAGGATGTTGGACATCCAGAACCCAACACGAGTGTGCACACAAATTTTGGTGTTGGGACATCGGAAGACCTTGATCCAATTGTTGAGGGAAATCACGAGGGATCAAAAGGTATTGATGAAATATCCATTAATTATATTGATTCAGGAGAATCATACAATAGAAAGACTATAGTTGTCGACATTTATTTCGCCTCTAGAATTGCAGAAGGCCTTGATTTGGATCGAGAACCTAAGTCCATGGCAGAGTGCATGAAGCGCTCAGACTGGTCCAAATGGAAGGCAGCAATTGAGGATGAATTGCGCTCACTCATAAAAAAAGGGGTATTTACTGCAGTAATGCCCACTCCTCAGCATGTGTTCCCTGTGGGAGCAAAATGGGTTTTCGTTCGTAAGAGGAATGAGAACGATGAGGTGGTGAGATATAAGGCGAGGCTTGTAGCACAGGGGTTCACGCAGAGACCCGGCATTGATTATGATGAAACATATTCTCCAGTTATGAGTGGAACAACGTTCCGATATTTAATATCACTGGCAGTGAAAATGAATTTGTCTATACAACTGATGGATGTTGTGACCGCATATTTATATGGCTCACTGGATTCAGATATTTATATGAAAGTTCCCGAGGGAATGAAGCTTCCGAATCCAAAGGCTAATCGCAACATGTATTGCGTAAAGCTTCAGAAGTCATTATATGGCTTGAAGCAGTCGGGAAGAATGTGGTATAACCGACTGAGTATATTCCTTCTTCAGAAGGGTTACTCAAACAACAGTGATTGCCCATGTGTGTTTATTAAGAAATCTAGAATGGATTTTGCATTATTTCTGTATATGTGGATGATCTGAATATCATTGGGACTACACAAGAAATACATGAGGCAAGTAATCATCTTAAGACGGAGTTTGAGATGAAAGATCTGGGTAAGACTAAATTTTGTTTTGGCTTACAACTTGAACATCTTCCTTCAGGAATACTTGTTCATCAGTCTGCTTATTGTTGGAAATATGCCCTAGAGGCAATAATAAATTAGTTATTATTATATTTCCTTGTTCATGATAATCGTTTATTATCCATGCTAGAATTGTATTGATAGGAAACTCAGATACATGTGTGGATACATAGACAACACCATGTCCCTAGTAAGTCTCTAGTTGACTAGCTCGTTGATCAATAGATGGTTACGGTTTCCTGACCATGGACATTGGATGTCATTGATAACGGGATCACATCATTAGGAGAATGATGTGATGGACAAAGACCCAATCCTAAGCCTAGCACAAGATCATGTAGTTCGTATGCTAAAGCTTTTCTAATGTCAAGTATCGTTTCCTTAGACCATGAGATTGTGCAACTCCCGGATACCGTAGGAGTGCTTTGGATGTGCCAAACGTCACAACGTAACTGGGTGGCTATAAAGGTACACTACAGGTATCTCCGAAAGTGTCTGTTGGGTTGGCACGAATCGAGACTGGGATTTGTCACTCCGTGTAAACGGAGAGGTATCTCTGGGCCCACTCGGTAGGACATCATCATAATATGCACAATGTGATCAAGGAGTTGATCACGGGATGATGTGTTACGAAACGAGTAAAAGAGACTTGCCGGTAACGAGATTGAACAAGGTATCGGGATACCGATGATCGAATCTCGGGCAAGTATCGTACCGCTAGACAAAGGGAATTGTATGCGGCATTGATTGAATCCTCGACATCGTGGTTCATTCGATGAGATCATCGAGGAGCATGTGGGAGCCAACATGGGTATCCAGATCCCGCTGTTGGTTATTGGCCGGAGAGTCGTCTCGGTCATGTCTACGTGTCTCCCGAACCCGTAGGGTCTACACACTTAAGGTTCGGTGACGCTAGGGTTATAGAGATATTAGTATGCGGTAACCCAAAAGTTGTTCGGAGTCCCGGATGAGATCCCGGACGTCACGAGGAGTTCCGGAATAGTCCGGAGGTAAAGATTTATATATGGGAAGTCTTGTTTTGGTCGCCGGAAAAGTTCTGCGCATTATCGATATTGTACCGGGAGTGCCGAAAGGGGTCCGGGGGTCCACCAAGGGGGTCCACCTGCCCCGGGGGGCCACATGGGCTCTAGGGGTGTGCGCCTTGGCCTATATGGGCCAAGGGAACCAGCCCCAAGAGGCCCATGCGCCAAGAGATAAGGGAAAGGAAGAGTCCTAAAAGGGGAAGGCACCTCCTAGGTGCCTTGGGGAGGATGGACTCCTCCCTGGCCGCACCCTTCCTTGGAGGAAGGGCCAAGGCTGTGCCCCCCCTCTCCCTTGGCCCTATATATAGTGGGGGGAAGGGAGGGCAGCCGCACCTAAGCCCTGGCGCCTCCCTCTCCCTCCCATGACACATCTCTCTCCTCCCGCAGCGCTTGGCGAAGCCCTGTTGGAATCCCGCTACTTCCACCACCACGCCGTCGTGCTGCTGGATCTCCATCAACCTCTCCTCCCCCCTTGCTGGATCAAGAAGGAGGAGACGTCGCTGCTCCGTACGTGTGTTGAACGCGGAGGTGCCGTCCGTTTGGCGCTAGGATCATCGGTGATTTGGATCACGACGAGTACGACTCCATCAACCCCGTTCTCATGAATGCTTCCGCGCGCGATCTACAAGGGTATGTAGATCCACTCCTCCCTCGTTGCTAGATGACTCCATAGATTAATCTTGGTGACACGTAGGAAAATTTTGAATTATTGCTACGTTCCCCAACAGTGGCATCATGAGCTAGGTCTATGCGTAGTTTCTATGCACGAGTAGAACACAAAGTAGTTGTGGGCGTTGATATTGTTCAATATGCTTACCGTTACTAGTCCAATCTTGATTCGGTGGCATTGTGGGATGAAGCGGCCCGGACCGACCTTACACGTACTCTTACGTGAGACTGGTTCCACTGACTGACATGCACTAGTTGCATAAGGTGGCTAGCGGGTGTCTGTCTCTCCCACTTTAGTCGGATCGGATTCGATGAAAAGGGTCCTTATGAAGGGTAAATAGCAATTGGCATATCACGTTGTGGTTTTTGCGTAGGTAAGAAACGTTCTTGCTAGAAACCCATAGCAGCCACGTAAAACATGCAAACAACAATTAGAGGACGTCTAACTTGTTTTTGCAGGGTATGCTATGTGATGTGATATGGCCAAGAAGAATGTGATGAATGATATGTGATGTATGAGATTGATCATGTTCTTGTAATAGGAATCACGACTTGCATGTCGATGAGTATGACAACCGGCAGGAGCCATAGGAGTTGTCTTTATTTATTTATGACCTGCGTGTCAACATAAACGTCATGTAATTACTTTACTTTATTGCTAACCGTTAGCTGTAGTAGTAGAAGTAATAGTTGGCGAGACAACTTCATGAAGACACGATGATGGAGATCATGGTGTCATGCCGGTGACGATAATGATCATGGAGCCCCGAAGATGGAGATCAAAAGGAGCAATATGATATTGGCCATATCATGTCACTATTTGATTGCATGTGATGTCTATCATGTTTTTGCATCTTCTTACTTAGAACGACGGTATTAAATAAGATGACCCCTCATAATAATTTCAAGAAAGTGTTCCCCCTAACTGTGCACCGTTGCGACAGTTCGTTGTTTCGAAGCACCACGTGATGATCGGGTGTTAGATTCTAACGTTCACATACAACGCGTGTAAGACGGATTTACACACGCGAAACACTTAGGTTGACTTGACGAGCCTAGCATGTACAGACATGGCCTCGGAACACAAGAGACCAAAAGGTCGAACATGAGTCGTATAGAAGATACGATCAACATGAAGATGTTCACCAATGTTGACTAGTCCGTCTCACGTGATGATCGGACACGGCCTAGTTGACTCGGATCATGTAATCACTTAGATGACTAGAGGGATGTTTATCTGAGTGGGAGTTCATAAGATGAACTTAATTATCCTGAACATAGTCAAAAGGTCTTCGCAAATTATGTCATAGCTCGCGCTTCAGTTCTACTATTTGGATATGTTCCTAGAGAAAATTTAGTTGAAAGATGATAGTACCAATTATGCGGACTAGGTCCGTAAACCGAGGATTGTCCTCATTGCTTCATAGAAGGCTTATGTCCTTAATGCACCGCTCAGTGTGATGAACCTCGAACATCGTCTGTAGATGTTGGGAACATCTGACATACAAATTTTGATAACTACGTGATAGTTCAGTTAAACGGTTTAGAGTTGAGGCACCGAAGACGTTTTGAAACGTCGCGAAACATATGAGATGTTTCGAGGGCTGAAATTGGGATTTCAGGCTCGTGCCCACGTCAAGAGGTATAAGACCTCCGACGATTTTCGCCTGCAAACTAAGGGAGAAAAGCTCAATTGTTGAGCTTGTGCTCAGATTGTCTGAGTACAACAATCATTTGATTCGAGTGGGAGTTGTTCTTCCAGATGAGATTGTGATATTTCTCCGAAGTCATTGCCACCAAGCTGCTAGAGCTTCGTGATGAACTATAACATATCAGGGATAGATATGATGATCCTTGAAATATTCGCGATGTTTGACACCACAAAAGTAGAAATCAAGAAGGAGCATCAATTGTTGATGGTTAGTGAAACCACTAGTTTCAAGAAGGGCAAGGGCAAGAAGGGATACTTCATGAAACGGCAATTCAGCTGCTGCTCTAGTGAACAAACCCAAGGTTGAACCCAAACCCGAGACTAAGTGCTTCTGTAATAAGGGGAACAGTCACTGAAGCAGAACCACCCTAGATACTTGGTAGATAAGAAGGCTGGCAAGGTCGACAGAAGTATATTGGATATACATTATAATGTGTACTTTACTAGTACTCCTAGTAGCACCAGGGTATTAGATACCGGTTCGGTTGCTAAGTGTTAGTAACTCGAAATAAAAGCTATGGAATAAACGGAGACTAGCTAAAGATGAGCTGACGATATGTGTTGGAAGTATTTCCATGGTTGATCAAATATCGTACGCTCCCTCTACCATCAAGATTGGTGTTTGCGTTGAGCATAGACATGATTGGATTATGTCTATCGCAATACGGTTATTCATTTAAGGAGAGAGTAATGGTTACTCTGTTTATTTGAATAATACCTTCAATGGTCTTACACCTAAAATGAATGGTTTATTGAATCTCGATCGTAGTGATACACATGTTCATGCCAAAAGATAGTAATGATAGTACCACCTACTTGTGGCACTGCCACGTAAGTCATATCGGTATAAAACGCATGAAGAAGCTCCATGTTGATGGATCTTTGGGCTCACTCGTTTTTGAAAAGTTTGAGGCATGCGAACCATGTCTATTGGTGTATATGCATGAAGAAACTCCATGCAAATGGACCGTTTGGACTCACTTGATTTTGATTCACTTGAGACATGCAAATCATACCACATGGGCAAGATGACTGAAAGCCTCGTTTTCAGTAAAATGGAACTAGAAAGCAACTTGTTGGAAGTAATACATTTTGATGTGTGCAGTCCAATGAGTGCTGAGGCATGTAGTGGATATCGTTATGTTCTTACTTCACAGATGATTTGAGTAGATGTTGAGTATATTTACTTGATGAATCACGAGTCTGAATTATTGAAAGGTTCAAGTAATTTTAGGGTGAAGTTGAAAGATCGTCGTGACAAGAGGATAAAATATCTATGATATGATCATAGAGATGAATATCTGAATTACGAGTTTGGCATAGAATTAAGACATTGTGGAAATTGTTTCACAACTAATACAGCCTGGAACACCATAGTGTGATGGTGTGTCCGAACATCATAACTGCACCCTATTGGATATGATGCATACCATGATGTCTCTTATCGAATTACCACGATAGTTTATGGGTTAGGCATTAGAGACAACCACATTCACTTTAAATAGGGCACCACGTAATTCAATGAGATGACACCGTATGAACTATGGTTTAGAGAAACCTAAGCTGTCATTTCTTAAAAGTTTGGGGCTGCGACGCTTATGCAAAAAAGTCTCAGGCTGATAAGCTCGAACCCAAAGTGGATAAATGCATCTTCATAGGATACCCAAAAAAGTTGGGTATACCTCCTGTCTCAGAACCGAAAGCAATAAGGGATTGTTTCTAGAATCGGGTCCTTTCTCGAGGAAAAGTTCCTCTCGAAAGAATTGAGTGGGAGGATGGTGGAGACTTGATGAGGTTATTGAACCGTCTCTTCAACTAGTGTGTGGCAGGGCATAGGAAGTTGTTCCTGTGGCACCTACAACAATTGAAGTGGAAGCTTATGATAGTGATCATGAAACTTCAGACCAAGTCACTACCAAACCTCGTGGGATGACAAGGATGCATACTACTTCAGAGTGGTACGTGATCCTGTCTTGGAAGTCATGTTGCTAGACAACAATGAACCTACGAGCCATGGAGAAGCGATGGTGGGCCCGGATTCCGATAAATGGCTCGAGGCCATAAAATCCGAGATAGGATCCATGTATGAAAACAAAGTGTAGACTTTGGAAGAACTACTTGATGGTCGTAAGGCTGTTAGGTACATATGGATTTTGAAAGGAAGACGGACAATGATGGTAAGTATCACCATTAAGAAAGCTCGACTTGTCGTTAAGATGTTTTCCGACAAGTTCAAGGAGTTGATTATGATGAGACTTTCTCACTCGTAGCGATGCTAAGAGTCTGTTGGAATTATATTGGCGATTACTGCATTATTTATGAAATCTTGCAGATAGGATGTCAAAACATTGTTTCCTCGACGATTTTCTTGAGGAAAGGTTGTATGTGATACAACCGGAAGGTTTTGTCAATCCTAAAAGATGCTAATAAGTATGCAAAGCTCCAGCAATCCTTCTAAGGACCGGAGTAAGCATCTCGGAGTTGGAATGTATGCTTTGATGAGATGATCAAAGAATTTTGGGTGTATACAAAGTTTATGAGAAACTTGTATTTCCAAAGAAGTGAGTGGGAGCACTATAGAATTTCTGATGAGTATATGTTGTTGACATATTGTGGATCAGAAATGACGTAGAATTTCCGGAAAGCATATAGGGTCATTTGAAAGGTGTTTTTCAATGGAAAACCTGGATTAAGCTACTTGAACATTAAGCATCAAGATCTATAAGGATAGATCAAAAATGCTTAATGGTACTTTCAAATGGGCACATACCTTGACATGATCTTGAAGGTGTTCAAGATGGATCAGCCAAAGAAGGAGTTCTTGCCTGAGTTGTAAGGTATGAAGTTAAGACTTAAAGCTCGACCACGGCAGAAGAAAGAGGAAGGACGAAGGTCGTCCCCTATGCTTTTGTCATAGGCTCTATACGGTATGCCATGCTAAGTACCGCACCTGATATGTGCCTTGCCACATGTCTGGCAAGAGGGTACAAAGGTGATCCAGGAGTGGATCACTAGATAGCGGTCAAAAAATTGTCCTTGGAGTAATAAGGACATGTTTCTCGATTATGGAGGTGATAAAGAGTTCGGCGTAAAGGGTTACATCGATGCAAGCTTTAACACCTATCCGAATGACTCTGAGTAGCAAACCGGATACGTATAGTGGAGCAACCATTTGGAATAGCTCCAAGTGGAGCGTGGAAGCAGCATTTATAATATGACCTAGAGATTTGCAAAGTACATACGGATCTGATTGTTGCAGACCCGTTGACTAAAACCTCTCTCACAAGCAAAACATGATCAAACCCCAGAACTCATTGAGCCTTAATCACATGATGATGTGAACTAGTTTAGTGACACTACTAAACTCTGTGAGTGTTAATCACATGGAGATGTGAACTAAATATTTGACTCTAGTGCAAGTGGGAGACTATTGGAAATATGCCCTAGAGGCAATAATAAATTACTTATTATTATATTTCCTTGTTCATAATAATCGTTTATTATCCATGCTAGAATTGTATTGATAGGAAACTCAGATACATGTGTGGATACGTAGACAACACCATGTCCCTAGTAAGCCTCTAGTTGACTAGCTCGTTGATCAATAGATGGTTACGGTTTCCTGACCATGGACATTGGATGTCATTGATAACGGGATCACATCATTAGGAGAATGATGTGATGGACAAAGACCCAATCCTAAGCTTAGCACAAGATCATGTAGTTCGTATGCTAAAGCTTTTCTAATGTCAAGTATCGTTTCCTTAGACCATGAGATTGCGCAACTCCCGGATACCGTAGGAGTGCTTTGGGTGTGCCAAACGTCACAACATAACTGGGTGGCTATAAAGGTACACTATAGGTATCTCCGAAAGTGTCTGTTGGGTTGGCACGAATCGGGACTGGGATTTGTCACTCCGTGTAAACGGAGAGGTATCTCTGGGCCCACTCGGTAGGACATCATCATAATGTGCACAATGTGATCAAGGAGTTGATCACGGGATGATGTATTATGAAACGAGTAAAAGAGACTTGTCGGTAACGAGATTGAACAAGGTATCGGGATACCGACGATCGAATCTCGGGCAAGTATCGTACCGCTAGACAAAGGGAATTGTATGCGGGATTGATTGAATCCTCGACATCATGGTTCATCCGATGAGATCATCGAGGAGCATGTGGGAGCCAACATGGGTATACAGATCCCGCTGTTGGTTATTGGCCGGAGAGTCGTCTCGGTCATGTCTACGTGTCTTCCGAACCCGTAGGGTCTACACACTTAAGGTACGGTGACACTAGGGTTATAGAGATATTAGTATGCGGTAACCCAAAAGTTGTTCGGAATCTCGGATGAGATCCGGGACGTCACGAGGAGTTCCGGAATGGTCCGGAGGTAAAGATTTATATATGGGAAGTCTTGTTTTGGTCGCCGGAAAAGTTCCGCGCATTATCGGTATTGTACCGAGAGTGCCGAAAGGGGTCCGGGGGTCCACCAAGGGGGTCCACCTGCCCCGGGGGGCCACATGGGCTGTAGGGGTGTGCGCCTTGGCCTATATGGGCCAAGGGCACCAGCCCCAAGAGGCCCATGCGCCAAGAGATAAGGGAAAGGAAGAGTCCTAAAAGGGGAAGGCACCTCCTAGGTGCCTTTGGGAGGATGGACTCCTCCCTGGCCGCACCCTTCCTTGGAGGAAGGGCCAAGGCTGTGCCCCCCCTCTCCCTTGGCCCTATATATAGTGGGGGGAAGGGAGGGCAGCCGCACCTAAGCCCTGGCGCCTCCCTCTCCCTCCCATGACACATCGCCCTCCTCCCGCAGCGCTTGGCGAAGCCCTGTTGGAATCCCGCTACTTCCACCATCACGCCGTCGTGCTGCTGGATCTCCATCAACCTCTCCTCCCCCCTTGCTGGATCAAGAAGGAGGAGACGTCGCTGCTCCGTACGTGTGTTGAACGCGGAGGTGCCGTCCGTTCGGCGCTAGGATCATCGGTGATTTGGATCAGGACGAGTACGACTCCATCAACCCCGTTCTCATGAACGCTTCCGCGCGCGATCTACAAGGGTATGTAGATCCACTCCTCCCTCGTTGCTAGATGACTCCATAGATTGATCTTGGTGACACGTAGGAAAATTTTGAATTATTGCTACGTTCCCCAACACTTATATCCAAAAGATTCTTGAGAAATTTAATTTGGATAAAGCATATCCATCGAAAACACCAATGGTTGTTAGATCTCTTGATAGAGATAAAGACCCATTTAGACCTAAGGGTGACGATGAAGAGGTATTAGGACCTGAGTTTCCTTACCTCAGTGCTATTGGAGCACTAATGTATCTAGCAAACTGCACCAGGCCTGATATATCATTTGCAGTAAATTTATTGGCTAGATTCAGTGCATCACCAACAAAGAGGCATTGGGTTGGTGTGAAGAACATTTTCAGATATCTTCAAGGCACCAAAGATCTTGGTTTGTTCTATCGAAAAAAATCAAGATAAGACCATGATGGGATATTGTGATGCTGGATACCTATCGGATCCCCATAATGCCAGATCACAGACTGGTTTTGTCTTCTTGAGTGGAGGTACGGCTTTTTCTTGGAAGTCGACAAAACAAACTCTGGTGGCTACATGCACAAATCATTCTGAAATTATTGCTTTGTTTGAAGCATCATGTGAATGTGCATGGCTTCGCAGAATGATTAACTTTATTGAAAGTTCAAGTGGGATTGGATCATTGGAATCACCCACTATTATCTATGAAGATAACGCTGCATGTATTACACAGATGCAAACAGGTTATATAAAGAGTAATATTACAAAGCATATTTCTCCTAAGTTATTTTATCCCCGTGAGTTACAGGAAACCGGGGAGATAAATATTTTGCAAACGAAGTCATGTGACAATCTTGCTGATTTGTTTACAAAGTCATTACCAAGTTCTTTATTTGAGAAGTACATCAATGGAATTGGTATGAAACGGCTTCGGGATTTGCAAAGTTCAAGGGGAGTGTCTCCCTGAATGATAATCTATTTGTGATCCTCGGATCTTTAATATTGCACTCTTTTTTCCTTTATAAGTTTTCCTAAATGGTTTCTTATGGGTGGTTTTTAATGAGGCAATAGTAATGCAGGCATTGTGATATGTCAGTTTCTCCTTATTTTCCCACTGGGTTTTGGAAGGAGTTTTTGATGACATATTGTACATATCTCCTCATATTTTTCCTACAGGGTTTTTGGAGGAGACTAATCATGATGATGATGAATCAAGATGTTGATGATGATGTTTATAAGAATAATTGAAGCGGAGATTAAGGGGAGTGTTAGGATTAATTAATTAGTTTAATTAATGAAATCTCTGTTTTATGGAACCGACATGCGGTTTTCTTTCCGAACAGTCGCGATCCTAATCTATCGGACGCGTCCCTCTATTCCCGCTTTCTGTAACCATCGTGCCTGTGCGATGCGCCTCTTCACGATGTATAAATATGTACAACGTCATTATAAATGGATTAGCGATTATTACTGTTCATCGCACTGTTTCTTCACACCTGGCACGCAGCCCCAGCCCCGTTTGTTCGGCGCCGGTTCTTCTCTCGAGTTTTTCATGTGCCCTCGCGGTAGACGGTGCATGAAAGGAGCAAGCAAAGTACTTCCTCTGTAAGAAATATAAGAGCGTTTAAACCATTAAAGTAGTAGTATAAATGCTTTTATATTTCTTTACGGAGGGAGTACGTAACTACGTATTCAAAGACGATTGTACGAGACCAGCGCGGCCGGCCAACTCATTGTGAACGGGAACACAAATGAAATCACCGACTGTCCTACATAAACGTGGGAATAGTTTGGTCTCGAATCATAGTTTCAATTAGGTTTTCCAGTTGGGCTGCTTTGGTTCGGTTGAAATGGGTCGAGCCTCTTTCATAATTTGGTTTGGTGTGGACTTCTGTAATTAATAGATTGGATTGGTTTGGTCTGGACAGAGACAAATTAGTTTCAGACCGTTTTAGTCCATGGATAAAACTCAGTCTGGCAACCAGTTTAACCACACACAGTCAGCGTCATGTGAGAAACGCTTGGTTTAGGTGCAGCCGCTGCCGGAGATGAGTGGCATGAGCGCACGTACCGCCCCGCCACCACCGAGATCTCTAGTGACAATAGTCAACTCCATGCAGAACACGAGGAACCCAAAGACGAGGCCTTGAACGACGCTGTTGACAGTGAAGATGGCCGTGAGCTCGACCTTGCCGATGTGGCCGACGAAGGCGACGGTGACAAACCCGATGAGGAACTGCGGTCAGGATCATCGGCCCAACGACCTGCCAAAGGTCTTGCAGCCGACCACGGCCACCGTGCCGGCGCCACCATCTGCTCTTCCGGTCCACGCACGGACTACATGTTGGAGCAGATCGACCTACCACTCGCCGGCGATCACTAGAGACACGACCAGAGAGGAAGAAGATGAACGCAGGATATTTGGTGGCGCACAAACACCTTGTCGTACCAACGGCGTTTTCCGTTTTACACCTCAAGCACGAACCCGATCACCACGCAAAGTGCATAGGAGAGAGAGGCTCTTATACCCGCCTGCACTGACATGCACGCTCCGACTCACCCTCTCACCCACTTGCCACGTCCCACGCGCTCCGGCTTCACGCACGCGATCTTCGCGACCGCATCCCATGCCCGACGCAGTCACACCCCCGGATCCTTCGCCAACTAACTCACTCACGCACACACACCCACAGGCACGCACGCACGCACTCGTGCCTGCCACGGGCCAGATCCGATGCGCCCAGCGCGCACACACGCGTACGACCCGAGCCTGCCGTGGCTTATTTTCCTAACACTACATTCACTGAAGCTCCTCACGCCGAAGCACACACCAAGCTGCCGCCGGTTCATTACGCCTCTAATATATACCCTTTTGTAGTTCTGAACCTACAGGTTTAAGTTTGACTGACCAATGGTTTGAAACTTTGGGTTCAAACTGTACGTAGAAAAAGGTCTGAATGGATTTGGCTTGATAATACATTTAGTTTCGATTGGTTTGGATTGTAGCATTTGCAATTTGGTTTGGTTTGGTTTGATTGCAGGACTTATACCACTAGTAGAAAACAGGGCTTTGGTCCAGCCCAGGTCAGCCCATTAGTCCCGGTTCAGTCCAGAACCGGGACCAATGTGTGCATTGGTCCCGGTTCGTGAGCCCAGGGAGCCGGCCGGGCCACGTGGGCCATTGGCCCCGGTTCATTTGGATCTTTTGGTCCCGGTTGGTGGGATGAACCGGGACCAATGGTCCTCGCTCCTGGCCCAGCACCATTGGTCCCGATTGGTGGCTTGAACCGGGACCAAAGGCTCCCCTTTAGTCCCGGCTCATGCCACCAACCGGGACCAATGAGGTGCCTATATATACCCCTCGCTCGCGAGCAGAGCACCCCAGTGCTTTGTTTTTCTCTGGCCGAGGGGGAGAGGGCTTGGTGGTGCTCTAGCTCACCTCCTATGCACACAAGGTGTTCGATGGAATGCCCGAGCCACACTACTTAAGCTTTCTCCTCTCCAAGCTCGACCTCCAAGCTCCATTTTCCATAATATTTGTCTAGGTTTAGCGGTCCGTCACGCCCCATCCCCGTCTTCACCGCCGTCGATCACCCGCGCCAAGCTCATCGTCGGCACCACCATGGTGAGCCTCTTGTTCTTATCTTCTTTCTGAAATGAAAAATATTCTTACTTGTATATTTACATAGATACTTGTATTATTTTCTTACTTTTATTATTGCATCTTATATAGTGCGATGGTTTTGGTATCCGCCCCCGTCGGCCCTCGTCCTGTCTATGATTCGGATGTGGTATATATATTATCTTTATAACTATTGGTTCATTTATTGTTTATGAAAATTATGCTGACCAACGTGACATAGATTTTATTATGTAGGATGTATGTGAATCGGAAATGCCAACCGACCCTATTGTCGAGAGGTTAAATTTAGTTGAAGAAGAAAACAATTTGTTGAAGGAAAAAATAAAAAAAATTGAGGAGGAGAAGATGATATTGGAGTTGCATGTTGCGGATGTCGTCGATGATCACAAGATCAAGATGGATGCAATGCGCTTGAAGATTAGAAAGATTAGAAAATATGCCATTCATACCGAGGCTTGGTATCATTATGCCGTTGGATCAATTGTTACCTTGGTTGCGATTATGATCGCATTTGTTTTCGCATTGAAATGTTTTACATAGTTTCAATGTATGGTTTAATTAATTAGATGCTCTGGAGAGCTATATGTTGTTAGATGAGAACTATGTATGCACTTTGGTTTTAATGTGATGATGAACTTCTATTAATTTGGACACTTAATTATATATAATGCACGCAGATGAACCGGCAATGGATGTACGGTGACAGACACACCCGCGAGTACATTAAGGGCGTGCATGAGTTTCTCGATGCGGCTGAGGCAAACAAGCAGAATGGTTTTATGTGTTGTCCATGCACTGAATGTGGGAATACGAGGTCTTACTCTAACCGGAAAATCCTTCACTCCCACCTGCTTTACAAGGGTTTCATGCCACACTATAATGTTTGGGCGAGGCACGGAGAAATAGGGGTTATGATGGAAGACGGCGAAGAACAAGAGTACGATGACAACTATGTGCCCCCTGAATACGATGATGCTGCAACATGGGGGAGCTGGTGAAGATCAAGAGGAACCAGACGATGTGCCCAATGATGCTGCAACGGGTGAAGCTGCTGAAGATCAAGAGGAACCAGACGATGTGCCCGATGATGATGATCTCCGCCGGGTCATTGTCGATGCAAGGACGCAATGCGAAAGTCAAAAGGAGAAGCTGAAGTTCGATCGCATGTTAGAGGATCACAAAAAGGGTTATACCCCAATTGCGAAGATGGCAACACAAAGCTCGGTACCGTACTGGAATTGCTGCAGTGGAAGGCAGAGAATGATGTGGCTGACAAAGGATTTGAGAAGCTACTGAAAATATTGAAGAAGAAGCTTCCAAAGGATAACGAATTGCCCGACAGTACATACGCAGCAAAGAAGGTCGTATGCCCTCTAGGATTGGAGGTGGAGAAGATACATGCATGCCCTAATGACTGCATCCTCTACCGCGGTGCATACAAGGATCTGAACGCATGCCCGGTATGCGGTGCATTGCGGTATAAGATCAGACGAGATGACCCTGGTGATGTTGACGGCGAGCCCCCCAGGAAGAGGGTTCCTGCGAAGGTGATGTGGTATGCTCCTATAATACCACGGTTGAAACGTCTGTTCAGAAACGAAGAGCATGCCAAGTTGATGCGATGGCACAGTGAGAACCGAAAGAAAGATGGGAAGTTGAGAGCACCCGCTGACGGGTCGCAGTGGAGAAAAATCGAGAGAAAGTACTGGGATGAGTTTGCAAAGGACCCAAGGAATGTATGGTTTGCTTTAAGCGCGGATGGCATTAATCCTTTCGGGGAGCAGAGCAGCAATCACAGCACCTGGCCCGTGACTCTATGTATGTATAACCTTCCTCCTTGGATGTGCATGAAGCGGAAGTTCATTATGATGCCAGTTCTCATCCAAGGCCCTAAGCAACCCGGCAACGAAATTGATGTGTACCTAAGGCCATTAGTTGAAGAACTTTTACAGCTGTGGAATGGAAACGGTGTACGTACGTGGGATGAGCACAGACAGGAGGAATTTAACCTTAAGGCGTTGCTGTTCGTGACCATCAACGATTGGCCCGCTCTCAGTAACCTTTCAGGACAGACAAACAAAGGATACCACGCATGCACGCACTGTTTAGATGACACTGAAAGTATATACCTGGACAAATGCAGGAAGAATGTGTACCTGGGCCATCGTCGATTTCTTCCGACCAACCATCAATGTCGAAAGAAAGGCAAGCATTTCAAAGGCGAGGCAGATCACCGGAAGAAGCCCGCCATGCGCACCGGTGATCACGTGCTTGCTATGGTCAATGATTTACACTACGTAATCTTTGGAAAGGGTCCCGGTGGACTAGCTGTTCCGAATGACGCTGAGGGACACGCACCCATGTGGAAGAAGAAATCTATATTTTGGGACCTACCCTACTGGAAAGACCTAGAGGTCCGCTCCTCAATCGACGTGATGCACGTGACGAAGAACCTTTGCGTGAACCTGCTAGGCTTCTTGGGCGTGTATGGGAAGACAAAAGATACACCTGAGGCACGGGAGGACCTGCAACGTTTGCACGAAAAAGACGGCATGCCTCCGAAGCAGTATAAAGGTCCTGCCAGCTACGCTCTTACGAAAGAAGAGAAAGAAATCTTCTTTGAATGCCTGCTCAGTATGAAGGTCACGACTGGCTTCTCGTCGAATATAAAGGGAATAATAAATATGCCAGAGAAAAAGTTTCAGAACCTAAAGTCTCATGACTGCCACGTGATTATGACGCAACTGCTTCCGGTTGCATTGAGGGGGCTTCTACCGGAAAACGTCCGATTAGCCATTGTGAAGCTATGTGCATTCCTCAATGCAATCTCTCAGAAGGTGATCGATCCAGAAATCGTACCAAGGCTAAGGAGTGATGTGGCGCAATGTCTTGTCAGTTTCGAGCTGGTGTTCCCACCATCCTTCTTCAATATCATGACGCACGTCCTAGTTCATCTAGTCGACGAGATTGTCATCCTGGGGCCCGTATTTCTACACAATATGTTCCCCTTTGAGAGGTTCATGGGAGTCCTAAAGAAATATGTCCGTAACCGCGCTAGGCCAGAAGGAAGCATCTCCATGGGCCATCAAACAGAGGATGTTATCGGGTTTTGTGTTGACTTCATTCCTGGCCTTAAGAAGATAGGTCTCCCTAAATCGCGGTATGAGGGGAGACTGACTGGAAAAGGCACTCTTGGAAGAGACTCAATAATATGCAGGGACGGATATTCTTGGTCTCAAGCACACTACACAGTTCTACAGAACTCTACCTTGGTGACCCCGTATGTCGATGAACACAAGAACAGTCTGCGCTCCAAACACCCGGAGCAGTGCGACGACTGGATTACATGTGAACACATCAGGACTTTCAGCAGTTGGTTGGAAACACGTCTCAGAGGTGACAACACTGTTTGTGATGAGTTGTACTTGTTGTCCAGGGGACCATCTTTGACTGTATTGACTTACAAAGGATACGAGATAAATGGGAATACATTTTACACGATCGCCCAAGATCAAAAGAGCACCAACCAAAACAGCGGTGTCCGCTTTGATGCAGCAACCGAGAGCGGAAAGGACACATATTATGGTTACATAGTGGACATATGGGAACTTGACTACGGACCTGATTTTAAGGTCCCTTTGTTTAAGTGCAAATGGGTCAATCTGTTAGGCGGCGGGGTACAGGTAGACCCACAGTACGGAATGACAACAGTGGATCTGAAAAATCTTGGGTACACTGACGAACCGTTCGTCCTAGCCAATGATGTGGCACAGGTTATCTATGTGAAGGACATGTCTACCAAACCGAGAAAAAGAAAAGATAAGGAAGCGAATACATCATACGATGAGCCAAAGCGCCACATAGTTCTTTCAGGAAAAAGGGACATCCTGGGAGTGGACAGCAAGACAGGCATGTCTGAAGATTATGAAAAGTTTCATGAAATTCCTCTCTTCAATGTCAAGGCTGACCCAAGCATCCTGATAAACAATGAAGATTATCCATGGTTACGGCGCAATAAGCAAATGACACAAGCGAAGAAAAAGTGAAGACTTTCTCCCGCAGCTATTATGATGCTACCATGCCAACTTTGTAACACACGAACATGCTACCATTGTCCATTTTATACATGCACATGCTATGTGGGTGAAATTATGATACCATCCCAACTTTCAACTTTTTCAGAGTTCATTTAAAATGCTTTCATGTCTTATGGTTCGCCCCTGGCCCATGACCATTAGTCCCGGTTTGTGCCACAAACCGGGACTAAAGGGTTGGTCCTCATTGCGGGCAGAGTTTAGTCCCACCTCGCCAACCGAAGGGGGCTCACACCGGTTTATAAGCCCTTCCCTCTCTGCCTTGTTGAGCTCCTCTCGAAGTGAAAATAGATGCCCTAATAGAGAAAAGTTTAACCTAAATTCATAGTGAATTTCTCTGAAATTTATATAAATTTACTAGGAATTTAGGTTGAATTTTCTCTATAAGCGCATCTATTCTCATTTTTTTAGTAAGTTAATCACAAACTTGTGATTCAAACAATTTTCAAAGAATTCAAATTTTAACTATTCAAATTTGAAAACTAATGGCACTAACAGAAAGTTTATAATTTTTCTAAAACTAATGGCACTAACAGAAAGTTTATAATTTTGCTAACCTAAAAGAGAACAGAATTAAAAATTAAAGCAAAAAACAAAAGAAAATAAATAATGCAAAAAACAAATCAGAAAAACAGGAAAAAACTATTTTTATAGTAAAGTTAATCACAAAATAAAATAAATAAAGCAACAAAGAAAACAAAAAAACTAAAAAAGTGTTTTCAAATTTGAAAACTAATGGCACTAACAGAAAGTTTATAATTTTTCTAAAACTAATGGCACTAACAGAAAGTTTATAATTTTGCTAACCTAAAAGCAAACAGAATTAAAAATGAAAGCAAAAAATCAAAAGAAAATAAATAATGCAAAGAACAAATCAAAAAAACAGGAAAAACTATTTTTATTGTAAATATAATCACAAAATAAAATAAATAAAGCAACAAAGAAAACAAAAAAAACTAAAAAAGTGTTTTCAAATTTGAAAACTAATGGCATTAACAAAAAGTTTATAATTTTTCTAAAACTAAAAGCATAAAGAATTAAAAAATAAAGCAAAAAACAAAAGAAAATAAATAAAGCAACAAAAAAACAAAAAAATGCCACCTACTGGGCCACCACGGCCTGAATACGACTAGAAACCCTACCATGGGCCAGGATTCAGGCCCGTAGTAGGCCCAGTAAGCCCACATGCATTGCAGTGACAGATTAGGCCCGAAAGCCTGCAGTTGAGAGGAGCTCGGGAGGGTGGGCGCAGCAGCGCTTATAAACCACTCCCGAGCCCTCTCAACTAGCGAGGTGGGACTAAACTTTTGGGCGCGGGGCAGCACAAGGCCATTGGTCCCGGTTGGTGCCACCAACCGGGACTAAAGGGGGCATTGGTCACGGTTCGTGGCTCCAACCGGGACCAATGCCCCCCTATGGTCCCGGTTCGTGCCACCAACCGGGACCATAGGCCTCTGCTTCCCGCCCTTTCGGCTGCTGAAAAGAGACCTATGGTCCCGGTTGGTGGCACGAACCGGGACCATAGGGGGCATTGGTACCGGTTCGTGCCACGAACCGGGACCATTGCTCTGGGTATATAAGGTAGCACTTGTGAAAATTTCGCCAACCGCTCCCATTCCCCCCCCCGACGCCGCCAGGCCGTTCGTCGTCGTCGTCGCCGCCCCGAGCCCGTCGTCGCCCGCTCCCCGTCGCCGTCGCCCCGCGCCGCCGCAGGCCTTCTCCCCGTCGCTGCGTGCGCCGTCGCCGGCCTCCTCCTCGTCGCTGCGTGCGCCATCTCCGGCCCCCTCCCGTCGCCCCGCGCCGCGTCGCCGGCCTCCCCCGCGCCGTCGCCGGCCTCCTCCCCGTCCCCGGCCTCCTCCCCGTCGCGCCCCCAGTGAGCTCCCCCCTTCCCATCGATCCCTGTCGCTCTGACCATCGCCGCCGCCGCCGCTGCTCTCTGTGTGTGATAAAAATTTCATATGTGTATGTATATGCTCATATGTATTTGGATTTGGCTATGTATGTATGTATATGCTCATATGTATGTATGTATGATGTATGTATGTATGTATATGCTCTCTGTATATGGATTTGGCTATGTATATGCTCTCTGTATATGCTCATATGTATGTATGTTCATATAGCATTTTTTCTATATATGAATTATTTTTTGTTCATGGATATATGCTAAAGAAAACGAGGGGGGTGATAGATGATGATGAGGGGTCGAGAGGGGGACGAGAGGTCGAGAGGGGTCGAGGGGAGAAAAAAATGTTATCAGGGACGAGGGTCATCGAGGGGTCGAGAGAGGGACGAGGGGTCGAGAGGGGTACGAACCGGGACCAATACTCTGTGTATATAAGCAGGACTTAGAAAGAAGAAGAGGAGAGGAAGAAGAGGAGAAATAAATAAGAAGAAGAAAAAAGAAGAAAAAGAAGAGGAGAAGAAGAAAGGAATAGTGGAGAAGAAGAGAAAATAGAATATATTCTATTTTTTCTTCTTCTCCACTATTCCTTTCTTCTTCTCCTCTTTTTTCTTCTTTTTTTCTTCGATCTTCTCCTCTAGCTATTCCTTTCTTCTTCTCCTCTTTTTTCTTCTTCTTCTTCTTCTTCTTAATTTTTATCGGGAACGAGGGTGTCGAGGATCGCCGAGGGGTCGAGGGTCGGGAACTAGGGTAGAGGGTCGAGGGTCGTTAAGGGGTCAAGGGTCGAGGGTTTCAGGGTCGAGGGTTCGAGGGTTCTATAGGGTCGAGGGATCGAGGGTCGAGGGTTCCAGGGTCGTCTAGGGGTCGAGGGTTCCAGGGTCGTCGAGGGTTCGAGGGGTGGAGGATCGCCGAGGGGTCGAGAGAGGTTTCCTAGTGTCAAAGTATTGAAGAAATTCATGGCTTCATCATTAGCCGGAAGTAACCAAGGCATGCCGAAGTCCTCCAAAGTTATTTTGGAATGGTGTCCCGGATAGGATAATTTGCCTTTTTGTATGAATTTCAGCAAAGGCCTTCCAAATAACGATATTTGGAAGGTTCTTGCTGAACTTTGTACCAAAAAGCGAATTATCCTATCGAGGACTCCGTTCCAAAATAACTTTGGAGAGCTTCTTACCATCATGCACCTCTTACTTTCGCCTAATGATGAAGACATGGTTTTGTTGAATCCTGCAACCTCCTGACCCCTCGGCGATCCTCTCGAACATGAGAGGAAGAAGAGGATCACTGAGGGGTCGAGGGTTCCAGGGTCGTCGAGGGTTCGAGGGGTCGAGGATCGCCGAGGGGTCGAGAGAGAGATTTCCTAGTGTCAAAGTATTGAAGAAATCCATGGCTTCATCATTAGCCAGAAGTAACCAGGGCATGACGAAGTCCTCCAAAGTTATTTTGGAATGGTGTCCCGGATAGGATTATTTGCCTTTTTGTATGAATTTCAGCAAAGGCCTTCCAAATAACGATATTTGGAAGGTTCTTGCTGAACTTTGTACCAAAAAGCGAATTATCCTATCTAGGACTCCGTTCCAAAATAACTTTGGAGAGCTTCGTACCATCATGCACCTGTTACTTTCGCCTAATGATGAAGACATGGTTTTGTTGAATCCTTTGACACTAGGCAACCTCCCGACCCCTCGGCGATCCTCTCGAACATGAGAGGAAGAAGAGGATCGCCGAGGGGTCGAGGGTTCCAGGGTCGTCGAGGGTTCGAGGGGTCGAGGATCGCCGAGGGGTCGAGAGAGAGATTTCCTAGTGTCAAAGTATTGAAGAAATCCATGGCTTCATCATTAGCCAGAAGTAACCAGGGCATGACGAAGTCCTCCAAAGTTATTTTGGAATGGTGTCCCGGATAGGATAATTTGCCTTTTTGTATGAATTTCAGCAAAGGCCTTCCAAATAACGATATTTGGAAGGTTCTTGCTGAACTTTGTACCAAAAAGCGAATTATCCTATCTAGGACTCCGTTCCAAAATAACTTTGGAGAGCTTCGTACCATCATGCACCTGTTACTTTCGCCTAATGATGAAGACATGGTTTTGTTGAATCCTTTGACACTAGGCAACCTCCCGACCCCTCGGCGATCCTCTCGAACATGAGAGGAAGAAGAGGATAAAAAAGAAGAGGAAGAAGAAAAAAAGAGGAGAAGAAAGAATAGAGGAGTTCTTCTCCTCTATTCTTTCTTCTCCTCTTTTTTTCTTCTTCTTCCTCTTTTTTTATCGGGAACGAGGGTCGTCGAGGGACATAGATGTAGTGTCGTCGTTGTCGATATATACCCCCTCCCGATAGCTTCAACACGTGGGGGGTCGATATTACCCCCTCCTTGAAGCGTTCTCGAGGCCACCCCAAACCCTTGAAGCGTTGTCGAGGCCACCCCAAACCCTAGAGAAGCAGCGTCGAGGCCACTAATTAATATATATGATTCCTTACTATGATTAGGTAGCTAGTTCTACGTTTGCCACTAATATATCCATCTGTCATGTTTGAATAATAATTGCCATGTTGTAAATATTTGTAGAAACTATGGACACCGCCCGAGACGAAGCAAAAGAAGCGTTGTTGAGGGACATAATCGCAGAAGGAAGTGATGCCGTCTCGTTGTTTCTCAACGACACCGATGGTCTGGAAGGAGAGGGTGAAGAAGCTGGCTACGGTGACCTAATGCCGGTGCAAGAAGAAGAACATGAGGACGGCTCCGGTGACCCAATGCCGGTGCAAGAAGGAGACCGTGATGACGGCTCCGGTGACCGAACCGAGTCCGGCCAGGTATATATATTAGTTAAGCCTGTGCTGACTAGCTGATTGATGCATTCATTGTTTTGGTATGTACACATATTAATTAAGTCTTTGTTCTTTTTTCTAGCCCTCCGGATCGAGCACAACTTCGGTAAAGAGACGAGGCCCGAAGAAAAAGTTGAGCTCGGATGAAAAGTTTGAGATCATAGCAATCGCGCCCGACGGCCAACCGATTGAACCCATCCGAACAAAGAACGCATTTGTTGCTCAGTGCGGGGTTCTGGTTAGGGACAAGATCCCGATAAGCATCCAGCAATGGTTTAAGCCGGCTACAGAAGACCCTGAGGTGTCTTATGTCAATGATATGCAGAAAAATGATCTTTGGACTGAGCTGAAGTCAAATTTCACCCTACCGCCAGAGGATAATCCAGAGAACCCAGTTAAAGAGCAATTAATCAAGTCTTTTGCTCTTAAGAGGATGGCAGAACTATTCAGGAGGTGGAAGAAAGAGCTGAATAAGTTTGTCGAAAATAATGAGACACCAGAATTCAAGGGCAGATATGAGAAGATCAGAGATCACTGGCCCGCATTTGTGGCCCACAAGACATCGGAAAAGAGTAAGAAGATGTCGGCGACAAACAAGCAAAATGCTGCGAAGAAGAAGCTTCACCATCGCACGGGGTCAGGTGGCTACCTCGTAGCCCGGCCTAAGTGGGCCAAGACTGAGAATGATCTGGTTGATAAAGGGATCGAACCAGAGACAATTAACTGGCCAGACCGTTGCCGGACTTGGTTCTTCGGGGCTGGCGGAACCTTGGACCCTGTAACAGGGAAGTGCATTTGGACGAACGATCAAATGGACATACCAGTCAGGAAGCTTAAGCAGTATATCGAAGCAGCGCAGCAAGGGACGTTCTTTCCAGACAGAGAGAACGACGAGCTCACAATGGCCCTCGGGAATCCTGAGCACCCTGGACGGTCACGAGACACGCCAGGCTCCATTCCGTGGAAGGTTGGGTTTCCGGACACAGGCGGTTACAAATCCCATGAGAGGAGGAAAAAAGTGCAGCAGACCCAAATGCAGGCGCTGCAAGCAAGGGTAGACGCGATAGAGGAACGAGAAGCAAATCACAGCAAACGTACTGCCGAAGCTTCCCCCGAAGCTACCCCGCCATCTCAGCGCAGAAGCAGCGTGGCTTCCACCGAGCTGCTTCAGCCGGAGCATGCCTTGACGGCTCCTGCCAGCTATCCCGTGGATGCTATCACGGAGTCTCAAAATTGCCACCTTATGACGCAATGGATGAATTTGAAGGTCAAGGCGGCTGTTGGCTCTGTTTATCCTACTGAACCCGGCGCAACTTTTCACTGCCGGCCGATTCCAGAAGGATATGCTAGGGTGATGGTGGATGAAATAACGGAGGGATTTGAGGACCTCCAGCTTGACCACCCTACCGGTGAAGGGGAGACTTGGCTGGGGTCTGCTCTGAAGACTCCATGCCTATGGCGGAAGGAGCTCATCAACCTTCCGAACTGGACGCCTCCGCCTCCTCCTCCTCCTCCGGCGAGTCAGGGCACTCCGCCTCCTCCACCGCCTCCTCCTCCGGCGAGTGACGATCAGGGCCCTCGGCCGGCTCCTTCTCCGGCGCGTGGCGGCACTCCGCCTCCTTCTCCGCCTGCGCCGGCGCGCCCGAGCAGCCAGCCTCCTCCTTCTCCGCCTCGTCAGCAAGGGCGGAAGAGACCCGCCGCCGCTCCGGCAGCTGCTCCGGCGCGTCGTAGTCCTTCTCCTCCGCCTCGTAAGCAAGTAAAGAAGACAACCGCTCCGTCTGCTCGGCCGGCGTCTAGCAGTACAACCAGAGGCGGGAGGACATACAGATTCGGTCCTTCTCTGAAGAGTCCACAGAAGTTACCATACGAGAGGACCCCGGAGGAGAACGCGAAGATCGCGCGAACCGAAGTGGATGACTGGTTTCAAGGGTTGAAAGCAAAGAGACATCCACCTCCGGAGGAGAAGGTAGATCCGGTGAAAGTGAAGCGCACTCTGGCTGCCCTGGCAAAACCACCCAAGTCTCCGCCGAAAGGCAACTATGAGCGCATTATTGCAAAGACATGGGCCGAAGCGGAGCGGTCGGGAAGTACAGTCAGTGATCAAAGGCTGAAAGAACGACGAGCAGCTGGGAAACAAATTGCCCAGCTCGGCGAACAAGCGAAGCAATCGTGCCCCCCGCTCAAGGTGCCTAGCGACATCGTCGATCCGAGGATGGTGCCCGGTTATTGCAATGTTGACGATTACCTGCCCGACGATGTACATTATGATCCCATGGAGGTGCAGATACGCAGATACGAGTACGGGAAGCCTCTCGTCAAAGATGAAAAATCTTTAACAACGATGATGCGAAGATTACATGATTGGTACTTGAAAATCTGCAGAGAGTCTGGGGGGAGGAGTACTTTGTATGCGAGAGTTAAACCGGAGCATGACCTCGTTGGAATTGAACTGTTGCCTATTCCATTTGAGGAGTTCTATCAGTTTTTCAATCAATTGGCCCTCGATAAAACAACGATCACCTGCTACTGTCTGTAAGTAGTACTACTTCTATCATTAAGTCTCTTTATATAGCTCATCTCTTTCATTGCATGTATTTATAATTATCTTCACTATATTATGCAGATTGAAGATCGCCGAATTGAAGAAAAGACAAATCGGTGATATTGGGTTCGTTAACACATATCTCATAGATGCAACTGAGGTTGAACATCGTCCCGAAGATACCGAGGCCAACTTGCTACGATCATTCAAAAAAAATGAAAACAAAGATATAATACTCTTTCCTTACAACTTCAAGTGAGTGTTACTGTCTTATGCATATTCGGTTTCCCTTATATATTAGTCCAGGTTATAGTAATGTAATTGATGAGTTATGCATGCGTGCACAGGTACCACTATATTCTCCTAGAGATTAGGCTTGAGCAGGGAGTAGTAACTGTCTTGGACTCTAAACGAAAAGATCTCCAGAAGTATGCGGACATGACTGAAATTCTCAAGAAGTAAGTTAATTAGATCATTATCCACCATATCAGCAACTTCTAGTGAAAAGATTCACCAGAAAAGTTCCGGGACTGCCGAAGGAGCTGGAATTTAGACACCCGAAAGTAAGTACTATAGTAGCATGTTCCGCGCATCTTCTAGTGATTCAAGCGCTAATTTCATCAATACCATTTAGCATTCTTGCTTATCAGTTTGATTGACCTCTATTTCTTGTAAAGTGGTTGTGGCAGGAACAAGGGAATGATTTCTGTGGATACTACGTCTGCGAGTCCATCCGCCACACGACCTGTGAGCGGGGCGGGTACTCTACGAACAATATGAAGTACGTAAATAACAACATTCACAATTTTATTTTATTACCATCATTTGTGTTGAGTTTCATTCATTCATATATATATGTATTGACCCCCTTCTTCAAATTAGATGTTTCGGAAGCGGGATGAACTCCTAGCACCAGCTCGCATGCGAGCAATTCAAGAGGAATTGGCGGCATTCTTTCTTGACCACGTGATCGCTGAAGACGGAGAATACTATGTGGACCATGAGTCCGTATGATTATATTTGTAAGAGATAATTATTGTATATATGTAGCCGGTAGTGTCGGATAGATATACGAGAACTTGTTGTTCGACCAATCTCTCGGAGAAGGAGAGGTGGTCGATATCACTTCTCTCTGTATGCATATATGTTCATGACGATCTTCTGTTTCCTTCGTTTGCTTACTAGCTAGCTAGCGTGTCTAGTCCTTTCTATACGTATGTATAGTACGTAGCGTCGACCAAGCACGGACATAAGAGAGGACACTTCTCTCTATTAATTATAGCTAGCTAACACAATATATGAAACACCTAAATTAACCCCCCAAAACCCCCAAACACCCCCCCTTTCAAAAAAAAACAAAAACCCCAACCACAGAAATGCTGACGCGTGGATGCCTATTGGTCCTGGTTGGTGCCACCAACCGGGACCAAAGGGTCTTCTGCCTGGACTCCGCGCACAGGCCACGTGGAGGTCCATCTGTCCCGATTCTGGATTGAACCGGGACTAAAGGGACAGGGCATTAGTACCGATCCTTTAGTCCCGATTCCAGAACCAGGACAAAAGGCCCTTACGAACCAGGACAAAAGGCTCTTTTTCTACCAGTGTACATGTATGGCTTGGCCTGAGTTAAGTTTGGATTACAAACTATTCTCAGGTTTAGTCCTACACCCTCCACGGGATTCTCACTGACTGTGCGTGTAGCTGGGGCGGGCAGGTACGCAGCAGAGCAGTCCCTTGACAAAGACGAGCCGTAGTACGTAAGCTCTGACAAAGTCCATAACATTTTGGCAACTCCCGGTTCACGTACATGCTAACAGACGAGTAGTATCCAGCGGTACGTGCACAAATGCGCAGACCCTTTCCTGGAGGCGGTGGCTAGCTCTCTGCTCCGGCCGGTCGATCACCACAGCTCGGCAAGTTGTTGCCATGCAGCCGGTACGCACGCGGGTATGCAGCAAAGTTCCATCATGGTCATCCTTTTTACTGGAGCGTGCTTGTACGTGAACTCACAACCAGCAGGAACCGATAGCCAGATTGGAACATTCTCTCACGCTCATCGACACATCTTTTCACTAGCTATTCATTTGGGTTGGATCGGGAGTCCTTATCGGTTAGCACGGTGATGTGGAAAGGGATTGCGGCGTGGTACGTGCGGTGCACATCCATCATCATTTTTTTCTTCAAAACGGAGGCATAAAATTTGCCTCATCTATTAAATAAGAAGAGAATAGAGTTTAGAGATTACATAATACCCCACGCTAAACGGCATGACAATTACTCGTAAAAAATTACAGTCCCAAGTTTTTTTACACCGGCAATGACCCATAACTTTGCTTCTTCAAGGATGGAGCCAAGGAGAACAGGCGGTGGTGCAAATTTTTTGCGAAAGACTTTGGCATTCCGTTCGTTCCAAACAGTACAAGAGATGAGCATGGTGAGGGAGGTCATGGCATGCCGGTTGGGTGTCAGTTGTCGGTCCGTTTGTCCCACCACGCGTTGACGGAATCATCAAGATGCCCCTCGGAGGTGTTGACGTGATGTAGCCCAAACTTCTCGATGATGGCTCTCCAAAGCCTAAGCGTGTATCGACACTTGAAGAAGAGGTGTGGCCCTGTTTCTTGTTCTCTCTTGCATAGTTGGCAAAGTCCACAGTTTGCCCAACCGCGTCTCTCCAACCGATCGGCGGTCCAAATGCGGTCTTGTATAGCTAACCAAGCGAAGAATTTAACCTTGAGGGTGCCCAAGCCTTCCAAACCATGTGATCCATGGGTGAGAGAATCAACCCAAGGAATTGAGCCTTGTACGCGGTGGCCGCGGAGTAGATCCCATCATTCGCGTGCTTCCAAATGATATCATCTTTGGCTTGCTCATCAAGGTGAAAGTCATGGACAAGCATCCAAAAAGTGAAGAATTCACGAATGTGGCCAACGGTGACCACGGTGTTGGGGTTGATTTTGAGAATCCAAGCATTTTCTTTGAGAGCCTGCCGCACTTTTCAATTTTTTCGCCTTGAGGCCTCAAAGATTAACGGTGCAATATCCTTGAGCTTCCACCCAAGCAGTCAAGGCGATTCCCAGAATAGCGTCTTTGCGCCGTCACCAACAGTGATAGTTGTAGAGGCGTAGAAAAACTCGAGGTCATCGTCATTGCAAGGGTTACCAAAATTCATCAAGGCTTGTGTCGTCGCTTAATTGATTACTTCGTCGTCGCTGTGCAGCGCGGGCGAGCGCGCGCACTGTGCGATAAGTGCGCTGCGCCCTGTGCGTAGTGGCTGACAGTTATACGGATGCCGACCGTGTCCACGGACGGATCTGTGGGCGGGGGTAACTCAGGCGTGGTATACATCGGTATCTCTTGCAAAGCAGTAAACGGATCGTGTTGGGTACTATGTACACAGTGTGCGATGTTTTCAAGGGAAATGAAATGCGCGAGTGTTTGATGGTGGAAGATGGCGTGATCCTGGACAGGGAGTCAAGTTGAGGTTAGGCTTGATAGAGGCGGCGTCGGGCTAGAGTGGCGAGGTAGTGATGGTGCATGCATGGGCCCGTATTTGAATCTCTAACCCGGTGCCAAATCGACGGCCCGTCCTTTTGACTCTGACTTGATCGTCGGCAAAGCTCGATCTCTCGATTTCCATCTTAGACTTATAGTGGGAGTAAATTAGCTAGTAACATAACGCATTTTAAGAAATTTTTGCTTATGTGGCAAGTATTTAATGTGAGATAGTAACATAATATGTTACTGTAACATAACGCTTCTCAAGACAACATGATTCTACAAGCTAATAAATAAAGCCATATATGACACTACTATTATGTTACTTTGCATTATGAAGATAGTAATTTAAACTAGTGTCATGCATATGATACTAGTCTAAGTTACTCCCCACTATGACCAGCCTTTAGTCCAACTTATGTGCGGGGACCGGATACCAGGATACGTGGTGCAGCAACCATGTACGTATGACTGTGTGAAAGCCCATGCCGTCACGTGGTATTTGCGAGACTGCCACTGCTGGGCGCTGGCTGAGTGGCTCCAGCATTCTGATTGGAACCGTGCATGGCCGCGGAGCTCCCGTAATCCGGCCTCGCTGCTTGATTGGTTTTCAGGATGCTGCTAGTGCTCCTCTGTAGGGCTCTAGGCACACAGGTGGACATTACAGTTCAACCCTAGCCCAGTGGTCACATTGCCTACGTGGCCCGGAGCAGCTGCTGGTCCCGTCCATGCAGACCCGTCGGATCCCATGTCCCCTCAGCACGAGAACCGGGAAATCGGCGACCACGCACGGCGTGCGACGACGACGACGACACGCGACAAGCGCGGACGGACGGCCAGCTCGCGGCGAACTGGAACCCAATTCCACCCTCGTGCAGCCACCTCGATTTCCGTTTGAACTGCTCACCCACCACGCAGTGCCACTGTGCAGCGGTAGGCGGCACTGCGCCCGTACGTACACAGCTGAATACGGTGAGATATTTTTTTTCTCACGTCATGTCAGGCTTGTAGATCCGCGGTTGCTAGGCTTTGAAATTTTATGTATCAAGCGGTCACGTCATGTCAGGTTTGTATAGTGCAGATGCTATTAGCCCCTCAATAATACGCTGATACTTACGTTTACTTTCCCATACGGTCCAGGTTATCTGGACAGACCGGGAGTCATTTTCGGATGCCGTGGTGAGAGAGAGATGTGGTAGTACGTACTTGGTACAACGGCGTCTCACGCAAGGAGATGTTTAAGGCGGGTTAGCTAAAAGTGGACGATCGAAGATCAATTAGTGGCTTCTTAAGGCAAAATCACGGCTGTCATGCACTGTGCACGGTGGTGCTCCTATGCAGTATAGCTCAAGGCTGGCTAGATTGGGCTGCTGAAAGACAAGCATAGCTGCAAAAATAGACGAGTTCACACTTATCTTTCAGTCGCAGCATTCACGTACGAATAAACACACATGTCCAGTTCCTGTCAATTTCCAGCTGCATGTTCTCTTGATTAGCCCTTTCACGTATCCAGCCAACATGCATTCCATCGTAGGAACGGCCGCCCTGTTCATACTTCACAGTTCACACTGAAAAACACATAGCATTTCGCGTCAATATATCGAAAGTTGAAAACTATATATTGCGGACTAGCTCTGTCTTCGGCAGCCCTCCGCTCCACGGCTCTTCTCCTGGAGCGGCCGGAGCGGAGCGACCTGTAGTGCATTTTTCTGAAGTTGGAAAACTGACGCTCCGTCCGCTCCCATATTATACGGAGCTGAAGAGCTGCCGAACAGGGCCTAGACATTTGTGCCCTGTGTTCAAGATGATCGATCAAAGCGGTCACATGTCAACCCCTTTCAATTCCGGTAGTTAATCAACTGAAAGAAAACCAGTAGCAACACATTCTGCCATTTCTTAGGGCGTCTGACACTTTTTACTCTCCATAAGTTTCTTGAGAAGTTTTCTCTTTTTTTAGGAAACCTCTCAACTTTATTAAATCACTTACATAAAAAAAACTTGATTAAATCACTTTAGCTATATGTAAATCGTCTAAAAATTGATTATAGGTACGTCGATTTTTTGGTCATTGATTTGGCTTTGAGATCTGTGCTCGTCTTTTCCTAGGCTGTTTTGCGAGCTGGGTTGGGCATTTTTCTTACTGAGCACATTTTTGGGTCAGTCAATGTGCTACTAGGCTGACGCCCATTAGCTGGGACGAGACTTGCCTGCTCCTTTCCCATACTCCCATCTGTGCTCCCGCATACGTGGTTTAATTTGATTGGAACAAAATAAGGCCCAGCCCCATCCCCCTTAAAATTTGGAGGGGGGGGAGATGATTAGATTAGAAAGAGAAAAAAAAACAGTCGTAGGATGAAGCGGAAGTACGGATGGGAGCATGAGGAGAGAGCAGGCAAGCCGAATCCCATTAGGTGTGCCGCCCAACCCTGCCCTCTCTTCATTTTCCCCCTGTTTTTATGTGTATCTCCTTTTGTTTTTAGCTTTTTTATTAGTTGCTATTCTAGGTATTTATGGGATGTTGGATGAGTATAAATGTATACATAGAAATACGTGTGAAATTACACGATTATATTATGGGTTGTTGCATACTACAAAAAGTGCAATTTTATTGCAAAGTAGCGAGAAAGTTTGTGCAACATTTTTTTATATTTTTTCTTTCTTTTAAAGAGTAAAGGCATCTCCAATGCTAGCCCCTAAAAGGACACTGCAAATGTCCTTTTTTCGGTCCGGGCATGGTCCGTGGACATGATGCGGGAGGGAGTCATCCAATCCTTAATAAAAAAATACATATTTGTTCGGTTTGGAGGAGAGAGAGAGAAGAAGAGGTGGAGCATGCATGTGGTGGATATATGTGTGTGGTGTGAAGTTGGAAGGAGAGAGAGAGAGAGAGATAACAGAGTAGGACCATAGTCAAGTGGATGCCCGGACTCCCACATAGGTACTCCCAAGTTGCCGCTGGTCTGCGGGAAAACGAACGTCTAAACCACCCCGCGGACTAATAAGGGTCTCATTGGATTACAAAAGTTGACAAAAATGGGTCGGACACCAGAATCCAAACATATAGCGGAGCTTTGTGGGTTAGATGCCCTAATACCAATGCCACTAATTCATTGCTCCTTATAAAACTTGATTGCTTTGATATTGCCTTAGTATTATTTTATTTTCTTTATTCTCTATATAAGGGTAAGACCAATGCCACAAATTCAATTATTCTTAGGAAACTTTTTTCTTCTGAAATGTCCACTATTATATGCTTACTTTCTCATACTTTTAAAGTGTAATTCTTTTGTATATTGTGCACACATTTTGTCATTGTTTGTTTTTATTTTATTTTATTTTATTTCAAAGGGCAGTACAACTGCCACCAATTCATTCTTTATTAGAAAACCTCATTATTTTGATTATTTTGTTTTTCGTTTTTATTTCATTTTTTTTCTTAAAGGGTAATACCAATGACTCTAATATTCATTCTTTCCTAGAAATTATTATTGTTGTTGTTGTTGTTTTACTTTATTTCTTATTGAATGGTAATACGAATTTCATCGGTTCATTCCTTCTTAGGAAACTATCATTTTGCGACAATTCCACTATCGTATGCTTATCCTTCAATATTATAAAAAGAACTCATAATTTGGGTGGATATTGTGTGAAAATTTTGTCAGTACTTGTTTTATTAATTTCATTTTCTTTCTTCTCAAAGGGTAATACCATTGACACTATGTTATTCCTTCTAAGGAAACTTTTATTTTGTGAAAAATTATATTATTATATGCCTATTCAAGCATATTATAAAAAATTACAATTTCTTGGTATGTTATGTGGACATTTTGTCATTATTTATTTTCACCTCTTCCTTTTCTTTCGTCTTAAAGGGTAATATGAATGCTGCTAATACTTTATTTTCTTTAATATTATATATATATATATATATATATATATATATATATATATATATATATATATATTCTTTGTTCTTAAAGTGCAATAGCAATGCCACTAATTCATTCCTTCTTTGAAAACTTTTTTTTTGCAAAAATGCTACTATTGCATATTTATTTTTGCACATTATAAAAGCGCAGTTCCTGTGTAAATTGTATACTATTTTTTGTCAATATTTGTTTTAGTTGTTTCCATTTTATTTTGTTTCAAACGGTAATATCAATGCCACTAATTCACTCTACCTTAGAAAACTTCATTGTTATCAATTTATTTTAGTTTTAAATTTATTTATTTTTCTAGTTTGAGTGTAAAACCAATTCCACTAATTCGTGTTCTTAGAGATTGCACTTTTTTAATCAAAAAATCCAGAATTATGTATTTGCTCTTGTATATTGTAAACCCCCAAATTTTTTGTCATTATTTGTTTGAGTTTTTTTGTTTCTCTTGAGGGGTAATAGCAATGCCACCCAATATATTCTTCCTTAAAAAGTGTTTTTTATTTTATTTTATTTTAGTTTTATTTTCTTCTTCTTTTAAGGGTGATATCAATGTCATTATTTCACTTTCATTATTTCGTGGTGGTATTACATGATCTACCAGTTCGCCGACGGGACGAACATGGCAACTAATTTCATTCGTCGGTTGCTAGGTGACAGACGTGACTATTGGCTCTTGTCCTTTCTGTAAAAGACACATCTTGTAACACAACCTTTTTTTTGAGTAAATTGTAACACAACCTTTGAGAGGGTATAAATACCCACATCAATGAATAAGAAACAAACGGTTCACTATTATTGTTCTCTGTCTCTTTACTGCGCTCGCTGTCGCAACTTGGCAAAGCTAAGGCCTTCTTTGGTTCATATGATAGGAATTTTATAAGAATAGAAAAATCATAGGAAGTGAGATGAAATGCATGTCAATTCCTATAGAGAAAGAGATGTCATTTGATGCATAGGATAGGATTTTTTTTCATTAAGTCTAGGCTAATGTTTTTTTCCTCCAAAACATGAAGGATTGATTCCTATCCTACATAAAAATAAAAATCCATTCTTACAAATCAAAGGACTTTAAAGGAATTTTTTCTTTGCAAATCATATCCTATAGAATTCCTACAAAAATCCTACAAACCAAACAAATATTCCACGGATGAGCTGACAGCGGCAGCCGAGGACGAAGCCGCCGATGGATAATTCGTTTTCCCGGGGCCGGGTTTATTATCTCGCCATGCACCCGGTGACTGATCGATGTGGCCGGCGAACAGATTCGTTCCGGCCAGTCCTGGGGTCCGGATAAAGGCCGTACGTCTTTGAGACCTCACCTCGTCGGCTCCAGCATCCAGATCTAATGCTATGCTATCTGAGACGGAATAGGTTCGGCGTCGAGTTTTGCAGGAATAAAATCCCCTCTCTGTTCGTCGATGCCAACAGTTTGGATCGACTTCTCGAGCTGAATATGTTCCTGTACAAAACGCATCGCGTATGGATAAGTAGAGGCGGCCGGCTAGCAGAGTTAAAAGTGATGGCCTGATACGACAGTAGTGCGGATCGACCGATCGGTGGTAGACAACGAGTCATTGTCAGCCATTGCTTTAGTATAAAAAGTACGTAGAGTAGTTAAAGCAAACTACTTGACGTGCACGCACCGGCCCGTTGGAAAGGCTGGGTTTATCTGAAGTGGATTTTCATCTCGATCATCGCATTTCTACGTGCTATTCCTCGAGGCTTGAGTAGTGGCTCAGCTGGCACGTACGAAATGAAGCGCCTAGCAACAGCGGGGAGTTGCAACAGTGGTTACGTGGCAGAGTGATGCACGCCGTGCTTGCGTAATCAGGCCTCCTAAACTGATTTTGAATCTCTTTCTCTTTGAGACTTCACCTTTTCATGTAGACTACTTGTTGCAGGTAGGTGGAGGCCGTGGCCACTCATGTGTCTATAGGGAATAGGGTTCTGGGCACGCACTCCGTTTAATGTGAATGGACAGATCTCGCACGCCCTGCATGTTCGGCGCGTGAAACAAGAAACAAGACGAGGAGGCATGGACTGCTTGCTCTGTCAAGTCTTCCTTCTACCCTCACAATCATCGGTGCATGCATGAAACGATCGAGCAAGAAAAGTACTATACCAAGACGATTCGACTAGACCAGCGAAGCCGGCCAGCTCGTTGCGAACTGGAACGCGACCAAATGAAACCACCGGCTGTCCTACACCCACCCAGTTTGCCTGCCGTTTTCAACCGCAACGATGCAGCTGCCGTCCTACAGTGCAGCTGGAGCGGGCAGGTACGCACTAGTACGCACTCCCTTGCAAAGACGAGTAGCAGTGCGTAAGCTTTGACAAAGTCGGCCTTGACATTGTGCCAACTCCCAAAGCAGCACGTACGTGCATGCATGCACGGCAATTTCGTCCCGAGCAGGCAGGCGAGCCCGGCCTCGGCCGTGGTTTAAACCAAACTCGTTGATGATGGCACAGATCGGAACATTCTCTCACACTGATCCACATATCTTTTCACTGGCTATGTTCATTCGGTTGGATCGGGAGTCCTTATCGGTTAGCAATGCACGGCGACAGGGAAAGGGATTGCGCGCGTGGTACGTGCGGTGCACATCCATCACGATTACTTCGTCGTAGATGTGCAGTGCGCCAAAGTGCGCTGCGCCCTGGCTAGCTATATGCTATAGCTGCCTTGAGCCCTAGTGGTTGACAGTTATACGGATGCCGACCGTGTCCACGGACGGATCTGTGAGCGAACGTGATTACTCCTTCCGTTTCTAAATATTTGTCCTTCTAGACATTTCAAATGACTACTATATACAGATGTATGTAGACATATTTTAGAATATAAATTCACTTATTTTGCTTTGTATGTAGTCACTTGTTGAAATGCCTAGAAAGACAAATATTTAGGAACGAAAGGAGTACATTGGTGGTATTTCTTGCAAACCAGTAAAACGGATCATGATGGTTACTATGCACACAGTATGCGATGTTTGCAAGGGAAATGCGCGAGTGTTTGATGGGGGGCAGACACATGGAATTAAGCTGAGGTTAAGCTTGAGAGGAGACCGGAATGTGTGCATGGCCCATCCTGGAATCTCTGACCCTGGTGCCCGATGATGGCCCGTCGTCGTTTGACGATCATTGGCTTGGCTCAGCAGAATGCAAAGCTCGTTCTCTCCTCTCCCGTCCTAGTCCAACTCGTCCGTGGAGGACCGGATATGTTGTGCAGGAAGGCCATGGACGACTGTGGGAACGCCCATGCCGTCACGTGGTATTTGCGAAACTGCCACTGCTGGGAGCTGGCTGATTGCCGAGACAGGATTGCGAGACTGCCACTGCATGGGCATGGCCGCAGCGCTCCCGTAATCCGGCCTAGCTGCTTGATTGGTTTGGTTCTATTCTGCTCTCGATGCTGCTAGTACGTGCTCCTGTGTAGGGCTCTAGGCACACAGGTGACATTCCAGCTCAATCCGGTCCATGCGGTCGCATTGCCTGCGTGGCCCGAAACGTAACGTCACAGCAGCTGCTGGTTGCGTCCATGCTGACCTGTCGCCTCAGCACGAGAACCGGGAAATCGGCGACCATGCACGGCGTACGACGACGACGACGACGACACTAGACATGCGCGGACGGACGGACCACCGCTGGCGTCCTCGGCCAGCTCGCGGCGAACTGGAACCCAATCCCTCGTGCAACCACGTCGATTTCCGTTTGTACTGCCCACCCACCACGCAGTGCTACTGTGCAGCGGTAGGCGGCACGCCCGTACGTACATAACTCAATACGGCCAGGGCCCTTTTTCACATCATGTTGTAGATCCAGTTGCTACATTTTAAATGTGTACTAGGTAATTGCTACGTGAGCATATGATCTAGTTATTCTACCATGTATACTTAAGTTGACAGGATATGGAAACTGAGTTACAGACATTTAAAAATGTAAATCAAAGCATACTTTTGTTTGGACAATTGTACAGTTTGATCACACAGTAAACTTTCACGCTGATATGATATACTGTACATCAAGGACCTTTCCAGAGGAAATATTACAGTTGTCAACTTATCATGGGTCAGTGGAAGTTATTCACAGCAACACACCAAGATTATGGAACCCCAGAATCAAGCCATGCATGAATAAACATGTGAAAAAATCCCGGAATTTTGACTTCGGGTTCACTTCATGCTTTCATGGCTGCCGTAGGGCAGTTGCATATGCACCTGCGACGCCACACAAAAATCATTAGAGGAACAAGCTAGCAAAAGCTACACTAGTGCAGAACCGGGCAATAGCACCGGTTCGTAAGGCCCTTTAGTGCCGGTTCAGTAACCGGCACTAAATTATGGGCACTAAAGCCCCCCCTCTCCTTTAGTACCGGTTCAGCACGAACCAGTGCTAAAGGGCAACCACGTGGCACGAGGCAGCTCCGTGCGCGCATAGGACATTAGTACCGGTTGATAACACCAACCGGTACTAAATATTTGGGTGTGTTTTGGTTTTATTTTTTATTTTTACTTTAATTTTGTGTTTTCAATTTAATTTAATGATTGTTTTACATTATAATGAGTTGTTAAATCATTAGATGAATGTACCGCAGATTACTTTGACTGGATGCGTGGATACTAGCTAAGTCATCAAGTATATGTCATATCCATATTATATATACTTGATCACCTAATTAAGTGATCGAGATAATATGGATATGGCATATACTTGATCACTTAGCTAGAATCCATCCAGTTAAAACTAATATGCAATTTCTTTCATAAATGATATATTAACTCATCATCATCATATTAATATAAAAACTCTTGCATCATATATATCATCACCAACGGTTTTCATAGCAAAGATATTATCGAGTTCAACATGGTAATGATATTATACGCGTTCATAACACCACAAAAGCAAATCACTCTTTGAGATTAAGTTCAGGACGAAGAACACGGACATGAGAGGACAAGTACTAAGAGCATGAACTAGCTAAGTAATCACTTCTGCTGCTCTCTCTCAGGTAAAATAATATAGAACATGTATAGCTTTGCTGATTCATCATATTGTAGCATGCAGATGAACCTGTCTCCTAATCGTGGGTTGCGCTTCTGATTGCTGCCCCCTAGTACTTCTCTGTGATCGTTCACAATTTTGCTCCAGTCTTTTACTATCAAGCATTCCTCGCTATTAGAAATCCTGAATGCACTAAAGTGCATTGTAGGATATCTTGACTGTAAGCTAACAATATTCATGGTACCTTTAGTCTCGATCCAATCAGGCACAACATTCATCGGAAGTCCCTGTTGAAGAACATCGTGTAGTAACATACTTACCAATGAAGTTTAGCTTAAAAAAATAATGTATCCAAAAGATGCACTGAGGAGAAATAGTAGAAATCTTACCATCTTTCCTAAATATATGTGATCGTAGTTCAGTACGAACACTATTGGTCGCACGTTTTGAGTACTAACATTTCTAAGTGCAGAAAATAAATTTGTCTTGATAGCATCAAGATCCTCAAGCCATAAAACATAATGACTTGTCTCCTTGCAGTTTAATTCAGCCCCGGGACAGTGAACGGTCCTGTCTACCAAGCGTCGGACATGTTTGCTTGATTGGAAGTAAGCTGTCAATATAAATTGAGATCTATTAATTATTCAACTGGTTCAAATAATCTTATATTGAAGACATAAATATGGTTGAGAAACTCACATAATGGTAGCACTGGAGGCGTCTGCACATCGACCCAGATGTCTCTATTACCTTCAATATCATCTTCCGGACGAATATCAAAGGAGATAACCATATCAGGCTCAAATGCATAAGCCTTGCATAGTGCTTGCCAAGTTTTGCATTCAAAATAGGTGTATGTGTCTGCATTGTATAATTTGACGTTGAAGGTATAACCATGCTCGGTCTTCAAGTAAACTCTTTTTACCTTCATAGTTTCGTTAGGACTTAAACCTATCTTATCCAAGACAAAAATTCTTGTATGGCAGGGGACACGCTAGTAGAATAGTGAAAAATTAAAATTAAAAGTTGAAGCAAATGAAGCATAAGTCATGCTTAATTACGGAAAAAAACTTGTCGTTGTGACTTACTGTATCCACTTCGAAGTTCTCATCCAGCTTGATGCTGAAGCGTCTATCATCAACTAGAAAGTTTCTGCCGCACAGGCCGCGCTGGTCTTCGCAGTATTCGCACATAATGAAATCGTGTTCGTCATCAGACGACATTCCTATGTTCATAAGTGAAACATTAAATACTTATTAGTTCTATTAATTCAACTAATTCTGTTAATTCAACTAGTTCAACTAATTAATTGAACTAATTCAACTAAGCACTTACGAAAAATATACCTAATTAATTGAACTAATTCAACTAATTCAACTAAATTAGTTCTATTAATTTTCTTACTAAAAATAAGGTAGCTACTTCTATATAATAAACTGTTAATTAGATAATGAAATCTCATATAACTAAATTAAATATATACCAAAATTTCTTACTAAAAATAAACTTTTTCTATTAATTTTCATACTAAAAGTAAACTAGTTATATTAATTCAACTAGTTCAAATCTCATATATATACCTAATTAATATCTAGCTATACTAATTCAACTTGTTCTAATCATCTAAAATTGATATTAATATTTAACATCTTTTCCATATAACTCATCTAACATGCATTAACATTCTAACATTATTATCTACGTAATTTATCTAACATTAATCTAAACAACAGAAAAAAAATAAGTAAAAATAATGTGTGTGTGTGTGTCTGTGTGTGTGTGTGTGTACGAGCGGGAGGCGGCGGCGTACGTGCGGCGGTGCGGGCGATGCGACGGGGACGGGCGGCGGGCGAGGCGGGGGCGACGACGGTGGCGGCGACGACGGGTGGCGGGGCGACGACGTTGACGGCGACGATGGGTGGCGGGGGCGACGGCGGTGACGGCGACGACGGGCGCGGCGAAGAAGTTGGATCGACAAGAAGTGGTAGTCGATGAAACTGATTTTTTTCGTAAGTGCCATATATATAGGAGGGGTCTTTAGTACTGGTCGGAGCCACCAACTGGTACTAAAAGCCAATTTTCGCCAGGCCAAGGGGCGGGAAACGACCCCTTTAATACCGGTTCGTGCCAAGAACCGGTACTAAAAGCCCAATCATTAGTACCGGTTGGAGCCATCAACCGGTACTAATGATTGTGCGCTGCCACCGGCGGTGCACAATGTTTAGTCCCACCTCGCCGAGCGAAGGGCAGCCGCCCTGGTTTATAAACCCAGCCGCGGCTGCTCCTTCGAGCTTCTCTATATATTTGTCTTCTGTGCCTAAATAGGGCGCGCTGCCCTGTGAGTCTGCTGGCCCTTCTGGGCCTGCATTTGCACACCCTAGGTCTGGCAGGCCCAGTGGGCAGCGCTCCAACAAATTTTTTATATAGTTTTTTCTTTTCTACATTATTTATTTTCTTCTATTGATTTTTGAGTAATTTTTTATATAGTTATGCGGGTGTAATTTTTTATATAGTTATGGCAGGCCCACTCTTTCGCACATGCTATGCGGGTGAAATGATGATACAATGCCAAGTTTCAACATTTTCAGAGTTCATTTTGTAGTGATTTTCAATTTCACGGTCATTTAGCTCTCTAAACAATTAGGTAAATGACCGAAAAACAACAAATGATGTCAGAACATGTTGGAAATTGATGACGTCGCTTTGAATGCTGCATACTGAACCCAAAAGAAGTCTGGAGTTCAAATAAGTTTAAAAAACATTGAAGTGCCCGTGTAACAGATGAGTTCTCGTCCGAAACCCTGATACTCCGAAAGAGTTTGTCTAGTTTGTACACGAAGTGCTTCCAGTTTTTGCCGTGACCCTCTCTACTTTTTCGCACCGCTATGCGGGTGAAACGATGATACCATGCCAAGTTTCAACATTTTCAGAATTTATTTTGTAGTGATTTTCAATTTCACGGTCATTTAGCTCTCTAAACAATTAGGTAAATGACCGAAAAACAACAAATGATGTCAGAACATGTTGAAAATTGATGACGTCGCTTTGAATGCTGCATACTGAACACAAAAGAAGTCCGGAGTTCAAATAAGTTTAAAAAATATTGAAGTGCCCGTGTAACAGATGAGTTCTCGTCCGAAACCTAATACTCCGAAAGAGTTTGTCCAGTTTGTACACGAAGTGCGTCCAGTTTTTGCCGTGACCCTCTCTACTTTTTCACACATGCTATGTGGGCGAAATGATGATACCATGCCAAGTTTCAACATTTTCAGAATTCATTTTGTAGTGTTTTTCAATTTCACGGTCATTTAGCTCTCTAAGCAATTAGGTAAATGACCGAAAAATAACAAATGATGTCAGAGCATGTTGGAAATTGATGACGTCTCTTTGAATGCTGCATATTGAACACAAAAGAAGTCCGGAGTTCAAATAAGTTTAAGAAACATTGAAGTGCCTGTGTAACAGATGAGTTCTCGTCCGAAACCGTGATACTCCGAAAGAGTTTGTTCAGTTTGTACACGAAGTGCGTCCAGTTTTTGCCGTGACCCTCTCTACTCTTTCGCACATGCTATGCGGGTGAAATGATGATAACATGCCAAGTTTCAACATTTTCAGAGTTATTTTTGTAGTGATTTTCAATTTCACGGTTATTTAGCTCTCTAAATAATTAGGTAAATTACCGAAAAACAATAAATGATGTCGGAACATGTTGGAAATTGATGACGTCGCTTTGAATGCTGCATACTGAACATAAAAGAAGTCCGGAGTTCAAATAAGTTTAAAAAACATTGAAGTGCCCGTGTAACAGATGAGTTCTCGTCCGAAACCCTGATACTCCGAAAGAGTTTGTCCAGTTTGTACACGAAGTGCGTCCAGTTTTTGCCGTGACCCTCTCTACTTGTTTGCACATGTTGTGCGGGTGAAATGATGATACCATGCCAAGTTTCAACATTCTCAGAATTCATTTTGTAGTGATTTTTAATTTCACGGTCATTCAGCTCTCTAAACAATTAGGTAAATGACCGAAAACAACAAATGATGCCGGAACATATTGGAAATTGATGACGTCGCTTTGAATGCTGCATATTAAACACAAAATAAGTCCGGAGTTCAAATAAGTTATTAAAAATAAAAAAGAGGTGCAATGCTGGTTAATTTGCTTCAAGCCTTTCGGAATAGTGTAGACTGCACTGCACATAGCTCAGTACAATCTATGCTATTCCGAAAGGCTTGAAGCTAATCAACGTGCAGGTGAGCATTGCGCCTCTTCGTCATTGTCTCTGCACTCACAACTTATAAACCGCTCATACTGCCTCTCTCTTGGCGAGATGGGACTAAAAATCAGCTTAATAAGAAACTCTAGTATCGGTTCATGCCATGAACCGGTACTAAAGGTCTTCGTGGGGCCCCAGCCTGACCACAGCCGCACTGGCCTCATTAGTACCGGTTCGTGGCATGAACCGGTACTAAAGGTTGCCCACGAATCGGTACTAATGATGTCCGCCCGCCTAGCCGTTGGAACCGGCACTAATGGTCACATTAGTGCCGGCTCAAATTCAACCGGCACTAATGTGCTTCACATTTGACCCTTTTTCTACTAGTGCTATAATGGACGGAGGCCAGCCACTTTGCAGGAGGGTCCAATTGTGAAGTGATATTGTCAGATAATAAATTCATATCAAAGGAATTTTTACATACATCATATATTCATATATAAGATAAAAGGCAACCAATGTTCACAATTCTTACATCAGGAGGCACCAGGAATGGTTGTGAGGCGGTAGCAAAAGTAGTCACCTAGCCGTGCCTCGCATCGGCTCCACCACAAGGCATGGCATAAAGGGTCTGTGTTAGCAACAACTGAATTAAAATTAGCTTTGTTCTTTTTCACATCATGTTGTGGATCTAGTTGCTATATTTTAAATGTGTATACTATGTACCGAACGGATGTCAAGTTTGTATAGCGCAGGTGTTATTAAAGCATCTACACTCACATATGACAAATATGAATCCTTAAATGTCCAGAGGCACACCCGGACGCGTTCGCGGACAGTGACCACGCACACCTCAAATTTCACTTGTTACATCCGGATATCTTATAATAGACTTTTAATTCCATACAAAGACATGCAAATTAAATAACCTACGTACTATGCCGATCACCTAGCTACTCATCTCGGAGATGTCGACGATCTTCGTGCCCGACTCCAGTAGCATGGGCGGCGGCTGCTGCTGCAGCTCCTCCGGCTGCTCCGCTCCGGCCTCCTCCGCCTCTATCTCTGCGTCGAGTTCGGCGAAGAGCACGTCGGACTCCACCTGCAACCGCCGGAGGAACACCCGGCTGTCCTCCACATAGGACTCATCCTGGATGGACTCCAGGATGACCTGCTGCTCCGCCATCTCGTCAGACTGGGCGACGACGAACTCTGCCTCCGCCTGCTCCATGTTGAAGGTCGGCGGCTGCTGGTCCGGCTCCTCTACCTCCTCCACTTCCATAGCGCCAGCTCCTCCTCCCCGTCCCCCCCGGTTGCTCCTCCTCCAGCTCCGGCGAGTCCTGATGCAGCCCGACAACTATGCGGCCGCGCACACGCTTTTCTCACCCACGGCAGCATGCATACTGTACGTGCGATGCCTCCAGGCAGAGTCGTTGCTCTTCCCAGTGATGACCATGCGATGGAGGAGGAGTGGCCTCTCTCGTCAGGGCTGGCGGCGAGCGCACTCCTCCCGCTGAGCATAAAAAGGGCCGAGAAGAGGAGATGACGTGACGGCGTGAGGGCGAGCAGAGGTGGCGGCACAGCAGGGAGGCGGGGGCGCGAGGGCGAGCGGAGGTGGCAGCACGGCGGGGAGGCGGGCTCGGGCCTAGGGTTTGGAAGAAGAGAGAGAGGTGAGGCGGGAGGAAGGAGGAGAGGGAGGCGCGGGTGCGGGAGAAGGAGGCTGCGGCCAGGTCTCCCTTGAGCCGCTGCAATATATACCTATAAGTGAAATGACGAAAATGCCCTCGATGGGGCATGGAAACTACACGCGGTGGCACGAAATGGGAGGGCACTATCCATTGCTAAGCGTATGTTTTTTATCCGGCGGCTGAGATTCATCCAGAGCGAGATCCGACGGCGGAGAACGCATCAATCAAACAATCGGACGGCCGAAAGTTGCCAAACTCTCCCAGCGTCCGACGGGTGCTTCGTTTCTTCTTTTTTGATGCTCTACGTTAGCATGGTATGGGCCAAGCAAAGGCCATTTCGGTAAGAGGAAGACGACATGCAAACACCTTTTCTCAGCTTTTCTATCCATCCTCTTGCGCCCGACATGGCCGGCTCCCGTCGCCCGGGTACAGCACGCAGCACTGCTGCCGCCCGCCCGCGAGCCAATGGGCGTGGATGGTGGCCGGGGCGGATCGGTCGACGTCTCGTGACCGTGCGCTCGCCGTCGCAACTTGCTAGTACTGCTTGATATTCCACGAGCTGACAGCGGCAGGCCAAGGTGATGCCCGCCGAGGTTCATCCCGCCATGTACCTGACGGGTGATGTGCCCGACGAACATATTCGTTCCGGCCCGGGGTCCGGATAAGCGCACTAGAAAGAAGGCCGTACGTCTTTGAGACCTCTGTCTCGTCGGGTCCGGATCCAATGCCATGCTATCTGAGACGGAACGTCGAGTTTTGTCGGAATAAAATCTCTACGTTGGTCGACGCCAACAGTTTGGATCGGCTTGACGAGCTGAATATATTCTTGTACAAAACGTATCGCGCGTATGGATAAGTAGAGGCGGCCGGCCAGATCAGTATACGAGACGGCAGCACAGTTAAAAGTGATAGCCTGATACGACAGTGGTGCGGATCGAGCGAGCGGCGGTGGACAGGCGAGTCATTGTCAGCCATTGCTTTAGTATAAAGTACGTAGATAAAGCAAACTACTTGACGTGCACGCACCGGCCCGTTGGAAAGGCTGGGTTTATCTGAAGTGGATTTTCATCTCGATCATCGCATTTCTACGTGCTATTCCTCGAGGCTTGAGTAGTGGCTCAGCTGGCACGTACGAAATGAAGCGCCTAGCAACAGCGGGGAGTTGCAAGGAGCAGGTGGGCTGGGCTGGCGGGTGAAGCCATGAAAGCTCAACTCATGTAAGGCGCTAGGCCCGTCTAGGTGTGGTGGTATGGTATAGCCCATGCCGTCGCGGGGTATTCGCGGATCTGCCACTGGGAGAGTGATGCACGCCGCGCTCGTGTAATCAGGCCTACTAAACTGATTTTGAATCTCTTTTTCTGCATGTGTCTATAGGGTTCTATGCACACAACTCAGTTTAATTAATGTGAATGAACAGATGTCGTACGCCCTGCATGTTGGGCGCGTGAAACAACGAGCGAGACGAGTAGGCATGCACCGGTTGTTCTGTCAACTCTTTCTTCTACCCTCACAACCATCGGTGCATGCATGAAACGAGCAAAAAAAGTACTACGTACTATACCAGCTCGATTAGACTAGACCAGCGCGGCCGGCCAGCTCGTTGCGAACTGGAACCCAAATGAAATGAAACCACCGACTGTCCTATACACCAACCCAGTGTAGCTGCCGTTTTCAACCGCAACGATGCAGTGCTACTAGTACTACTGTGCAGCTGGAGCGGGCGGGTAAGCAGTACTCTCCCTTGACAAAGACGAGTAGGAATCCTTTTGTATAACAGCAGTGCTACATGCACGACACTGGCCGGACGACATGCAGACGATATAACATATCCCACCATCAGAGTCCAAGGCAAAACATCTCCAGCGGTTGGATTAGCTGCCGTCCTCGTGTCGTTCACTGGAATTGCCGTGTGTGTAGTAGTTTCGTTTGTATAACTGTTCTCAAATTACAACTGCATCGGGTGAGCGTCTCCGGCGGCGCCGCCCGATCTCCTTCCTCCAGCATCCCCTGCTGCCGCCGAGACCAGATCCGGAACCACCACGGCGCCTTCTCTCTTCTGCCCCTCGAAGGTCCGCCCCCCCGCAACGGCTGCGTCGCTGTCTGCTCAGGCGCCCGTGACGGCCCAATGCTCACGGCGGCCGCGCCGTCTTTGGCGGCCCCTCCGACTACGGCCATCACGCTCGTTGCGGCCTCCCTCGCCGCCCGCAAGGCCGATCCCGCCGTTCAGGGATGCTTCTCCACCTCGCGCAAGCTCCCGTGCACGCCATCGGTGCCGGCCAGTCTGCCTCCTCTGCCAACCGTCCCCGTCCTCCTTGTCGGCGCCTCTTCCGGCCGGCCGACGGCGCCCTCCGGCCTCCTCTGCTCGTCACCAAGCTCCCAACCGCCCCGGCCTGGTATGGATCGGGGGCCTGTGTCCCCGCCGCCGGAGCCACGTTTGTGTTCTGAGGACGTCATCGTGGAGGGGCCAGAGACCATTGACGGGTCGCCGACACAGCTGGCCTGCCTGGGCGGCGGCCGACCACCTGTTGCCCTGTTGAGCTCCAGCCCCTGGTCTCTGGTCCAGACGCAGATGCAGACTTCCTCGTCGGGCCGGATGCGACATGCGTGGGACTCGTGGAGAACGCTGCAGGCTGGAAGCTTGTCCAGTCCCGCAGTGCACGACTGGCACCTCAGCCATCTTTGGCTTTCATGCCTTATCAGCGCCCCCGGCCGCCCGCGTGGCTCTGGAATAGATGTTTTCGTTGCTTCGGAAAAGGTCATCGAGCGGCCGAGTGCAGGGATCCAATCCGGTGCAACCAATGCTTTCGCTCGGGACACCGTGCACGAGATGGCTGCAAGCCGGTGCAGCCACAGCCTTCTGCAAGTTCTGTTCGTCCGCTAGCTCATTCTTGGGCTTCGATTGTTGTGCCTTCATCAACACCTGAGAAACATAAGGCCCCGTCCAACATGAAGACTCCTTCTGTCCCGATAGATGTGACCCTCCAGTCTGCTCTAGGGGTGCACTCGAAGTTGCTAGGATCTGATCTTCATTGCATGACTTCCTCACAGATGGAGGAGGCAATTAATCCGCTTCGCGAGGTCGCCGACTCCTTGCAAGGCTGGATGGTGCGTATTGGGAGCTTTCTGGAGCGCGCGGAGGCTACTCTGCAAAGGCTCCCCCTTGCACAGGCTCCCGTGGTTGAGTCTTCTGTTGGCTTCATGGATGAGGCGGATACGGAGCTCTTTGGTAGCTTCTCGCCTTGTGTTGGGTCTAGCTCGACGCCCCTTGTGTTGCCGGACTTCGTGGGGAGGCATCCACCGAGGTTGTGTCTCCGGTGCTGCAGATCATGCCTGAGTTGCAGGTGTTGTGTGGGGAACATGTTTCGCCTGTGTCGATGGAGCAACTCAAGTTGGGCTCTCTCACATTGATAATGGTACAGATAACAGATCGGAACATTCTCTCACACTGATAGACAGATGGAAGCGACTAACCACCAGTCGGCTGGTCGCTAACCATCAGATCCGCACGATCCCTTCGATGGCTGAAACAACGCTTCACATCTAGGTGCAATCTCGCATGCAGCGTTGCGGTGCAATCTCCCATACACATATCTTTGGTTTGCATGGAGTGCATGTCCTATTAAACCCAATTAACAATGCATGCATGTAGATAAGAAAAGAAGATGATGTCAGCAAAGATTCCATTAGAAATTGAACTTCAAAATGTTTTGTAGGCTCAAACCGTAGGTTCGATTGAAAAACCGTTTTCACATAAAAGATTCGTCGCGACGAAACCTTCAAAACTAGATCCCATGTTGGTATGTTTTGATGATTTTTTTTCTGGTGAAAAGTTACCAGACCTAGACTAAATAAGTTATCACCTGTGTGGTACGTCAGTTACCATCATGTTTACATGAAAATTACCGGGGCATAAAAATTGCTCCTCCAACATTCTCTCCTCATGCAAAAACAATAGAGCACAGAAAACCTGATGTAATTGTAAATTCTCACTATTTTGAAGATGTTTTATAGCTCAAACTGTCATTTTTGATTGAAAAATCGTTTTCACATAAAAAATCCACCATGATGAGAACTTCAAAACTAGATCTCCCGTTGACATGTTTTGATCACTTTTTTGGTCAAAAGTTACTGTAAAGTTATCAGTTATGTTATATGTATATTAACATGTTATTTATACAGAAGTGCCGGAGATGTGTTTTAAACAACTTCTTCCCCCCGGGTCAAATTTACCGTGGTATTTATATCTAAGTTATCAGCTCCCGGATGCATACATTACCGTTCTATTTGCACATAATGAACCGGGGTATGATTCAATAAATTTTTATCCGGGTATAAAGTTACCGCGTTGTTTATACCTACGTTATCAGGTCTATGATGTGTGAGTTACCATGATATTGACAAAAAATTTAACGAGGTATATTGCATCAACAACCCTCCAGCACTCCTCACCATCGTCGCCAAACTTACCAGGACTGGGGCACATAAGTTATCAGGTCTGCGATGTGTGAGTTATCATGTTATTCACACAAAAAATTACCATATATTTCATCAACCACCCTCCGCCCACCCAGTCACCGAATTTACCAACGAGTGGGGTATATTAGTTATCAGGTCTACAAGGTGTGAGTTACCGTGCTATTCACATAAAACTTATCGGGGATATATTTCATCACCCCTCCCTCGCAAAAAGTACGGATGCATAAGTTTCAGGTCTCCGATGTGTGAGTTACCATGCTATTCACATGAAAGTTACTGGGGGATACTTGATCACCACCCCTCACCCCCCCCACACACACCAAAGTTATCAGTCTATGATGTGTGAGTTACCATGATATTGACAAAAAAGTTACCGGAGGTATATTTCGTCAACAACCCTCCCCCATCACTCACCACCGTCGTCAAAGTTATTAGGACTGGGGCACATAAGTTATCAGGACTGTGATGTGTGAGTTATCATGTTATTCACACAAAAAGTTACCAAGGGTATATTTCATCAACCACCCTCCCCTCACATGGTCACCAAATTTACCAAAAAGACTGGGGCACATAAGTTATCAGGGTTGAGATGTGTGAGTTATCATGTTATTCACACAAAAAGTTATCAATGATATATTTCATCAACCCCCCCCCCCCCCCCCCCAAACCAAGTTATCAGGTCTATGATGTGTAAGTTACCATGATATTGATAAAAAGGTTACCGAAGGTATATTTCATCAACAACCCTCCCCCACCCCTCACCATCGTTGTCAAAAGTTACCAGGACTGGGGCACATAAGTTCTCAGGTCTGCAATGTGTGAATTATCATGTTATTCACACAAAAAATTACCAAAATATATATTTCATCAACCACCGTCCCCCCACTGAGTCACCAAATTTACCAAAAGGTTGGGGTGCATTAGTTACCAGGTCTACGAGGTGTGAGTTACCGAGCAACTCACATAAAAGTTATTGAGGGTATATTTCATCACCCCTCCCTCACGAAAAGTACCAGGACCGGGGGGCATAAGTTATCGGGTCTCCGATGTGTGAGTTACCATGCTATTCACACGAAAGTTGTCGAGGCATACTTGATCACCCCTCCCTCCCGACAAATTTATCAAGACCAGGGTACATAAATTATCAGGTATGTGATGTGTGAGTTATCGGGGTGTTTGTGTGTAAGTTATCAGGTCCGCGGTGCGTTAGTGACCACGTTATTCACACAACATTATTGCGGGATGTTTCAACAAAAAAATGAGGTCAAAAGAATCACGTTAGTGGGGAAATCATTGACCGGACCACTATTTTTTAATGGTTCAAATTCGTATGAACCAAGAACAAGTATCATGTAAACTTGTTTCAAAAACAACAAGTCTGAAGCTGGGCTAGTGGTTTGTGTCTGTAGAAATTACTACTTGAGGAACAGGGTTCGATTCTTATCCAGCACAGGAAGCTATTAATTTTTTTTGGAACGTGTGCAAGGATGCGATCGGTAAATGGTCCTCTTAATTTAGGAACATGGGCCGATGGGATGTGATGATGTGAGGAAAAAAAGTAGTGGGAACGGGCCTGCATCGGGGAAAAAAGGAAGAGGGAACGGGCCAGCGTCGGGATATACGTGGGTTGTGCGTGCGATCCGGACGGGGTGTTTGGGGTCGTGCGATCCACAACGAGCAACGATCAGGTCGTACAGATCTATCGCTAACTTCCAGTCGAGCTTTAGGAATTGGCGCAAGTACTACACCACGCAACAATTCTTCAAAAAAAAAATCATGTCCCTCGTCACAATTCTCGAGTCTGGAGTTTGTCTCTAGCTCCCAGCAAAAAAATTCTGGAATTAGCACAACTTTTATTTTGACACTACAAGGTATAAAAGGTTAAGTTCTTATGTTTTTCAGTTTGAACAACTAAGATGCTGTAGCTTGTTGGTTGATGGGAGCATGCGGAGCCTGTGCGTCCTGGGTTCGATTCCCATCAGGCACTTGCAGGTATTTAGCTTTGTCGTAGACAGATACTTTCACTCAGGCGTGTTATACATCGGTATCTCACATGCTAAGCAGTAAACGGATTGTGATGGTGGACGATGGCGTGATCCTGGACAGGGGATTAAGCTGAGGTTAAGCTTGACAAGTATGCATGGCTTGTCCTGGAAGCTCTGACCCGGCCGGGTGCCCGATGATGGCCCGTCGTCGTTTGACTCTGACTCGATGATTGGCTCAGCAGAATGCAAAGCTCGTTCTCTCCTCTCCCGTCCTAGTCCAACTCGTCCGTGGAGGACCGGATATGTGGTGCAGGAAGGCCATGGACGACTGTGGGAACGCCCATGCCGTCACGTGGTATTTGCGGAACTGCCACTGCTGGGCGCTGGTTGATTGGCTGGGCAAGTGCTGCATGGCCGGCCTAGCTGCTTGATTGGTTTGGCTCTCTTCTGCTCTGGATGCTGCTAGTATTGTCTAGGCTCTGGGCACACAGCTGGACATTCCAGCTCAGCCCGGCCCATGTGGTCGCATTGCCTACGTGGCCCGGGACAGAGAAGGTGACAGCAGCTGCTGGTCACGTCCATGCTGACCTGTCTGATCCCTTGTCCCCTCAGCAAGAGAACTGGGAAAATCGGCGACCATGCACGGCGTGCGACGACGACGACGACACACGACAAGAGCGGACGGACCACCGCTGGCGCTGGCGTCCTCGGCCAGCTCGCGGCGAACTGGAACCCAACTCCTCCTGCAATGCAACCACCTCGATTTCCGCTAGTACTGCTCACCCACCACGCAGTGCTACTGTGCAGGCAGTGCAGCGGTAGGCGGAACGCCTGTATACGTATCTACTCCCTCCGTTCGGAATTACTTGTCTTGAAAATGGATGTATCTAGAAATTTCTTTTTTCATATCATGTTGTAGATCCAGTTGCCACACTTCAAAAGTTTATATGCACCAAACGGGTGTCAAGTTTGTATAGTGCATATGCTATTAGCTCCTTGATAATACGCTGATACGCACACATTTACTTTCGAATACGGGCCAGGTTATCTGGACAGACCAAGAGAGGAGTCGAGGAGTCATTTTCGGACACCGCGGTGAGAGAGAAATGTGGTACTACTACATACACCCCTGCATCGACATGATAATTGCTCTCGTCGCTGTCGCCTTGCAGACAAGGGCGGCATGCATACTGTAGGTGCGTCGCGTCCGGCGTCCTGGCTAGCCACAGTGCCGGACAGTGTTACAGACCCCGACCGGGTCGACGAAATGATGCATCGGCCCGCAGATAGCATTCTGGGTGTTGTTGGTACAATGGCGCGCGCTCACGCAAGGAGATGTTAGCATTCACGAAATGATGCATCGGCCCGCAGATAGCATTCAAGGTGGTTAGCTAAAACTGGCCGACGCTGGAGGCTGGAAGATCAAGGAGTAGCTTCTTAAGGCAAAATCACGGCTGTCATGCACACCAGCTGAAGGCTGGCAAGATTGGGCTGGTGGAAAGACGCGCATAGCTACGAAAATAGAGGAGCACTAGCAGGTAGTGCGCGGCGGCACGCCGCGCCACATGGATTGATAAACTATTTGCTTTTTTTGTAACATTTGGTAGTTCGTTTCAAGATTTGATTCATTGCAAAATAGTTCATAGAAGAAAATGATATATCTAGTTGGTACACAGAATTGCGAAGCTCTTGTTCTCTTTTTATATATGAGATGTTGATCGTCCAACTCAGTTTGTCTATGTGATGTTGTGGTAAAGAGATGAGGCTAGTTCTTGGTGGTTTGTTCCCATGTACACAATGTTGAAGTTGCTGCTGGACGCACGTCCTATCTCTTGACGAATTGACGCCGTCGATGGACAAGGCAGACTGCGTCTCCATCGCGGCGATGTGGGTTGGGCTTGACGACATCTCCCGTGGTGGGTCGGGGACCAGAGGTGAGGATTGGGAGCAAGGGTGGAGGACGGCGAGGGTCCAAGTGCGGGAAAGGTTGAAGGGCAGCGAGAGGAGGACGAAGGGTTTAGTGGATTTGATGCAATTTAGGATGGGGTCGGGCTGTCGGGTCCAACGTTACGCGCATGCCCGGGCGCCCCATATCCGCCCTATATTTGGGCTGGATATGGATGGTGCCGGTTAACCCAGCGTTTGGGGCCAGTTTAAGGCGCTCGTCCGGGTCAAAAAATCATGACCGGACCGTGACCGGGCGGCCGGCTATAGATGCTCTTACCATGCAATTTCTCCTTTTTCCATTGCTCTTCTTTTTCTTGTCCGTTTCTAGCACCTGAAAGGACAAAAGTGTCCCCGATGCTATCTAAGCTTATCTAATGCGAGTGGAGTGGTTGGATAGGATTGCTCTCGGGCTAGCTCGTCGCCATGCCTCACTGCCGCCTGCACAACCCAATGGAGCTCTCCGCCCTAGCTTGGCCACGCATGTGCGAGTAACCATAGCTCCCCGCCGGTGCTCGCCCACGCCTTGCTGATGCCTGCGCGACCCACCGCGGCTCGTCGCCGGTCCTCGTCCACATCTGCAGGCGCCGGCGGAGCTCATCCTCGCCCCTCGGATGCCTATGCGGGCCACCGCAGCTCGCGGCAGGTTCTCCCCCATGCCTGCGCGCGACAGCGCAGCTCTCCACGGGTGCTTGCCGTTTCGTGCGTGCATTGGTGCAGATCGCCCTCCCTACTGTAGAAGCGTTCTAGTGGCGAGGCTGGTGCTGAAAAGATGTATGCCTTGTGCAGGTCCTGAGCAAGTGGCTTGATGGCAGCAGCGACCAGAGGAGGAGATGGATGCGCGTGAAGGTCCTGAAGATGTTGAATGCAAGCAACATGTAAGTCATGTTTGTTGTAATCTTTTGCTTGATTATGGATTGCAATTTGGAAATTACATCAAGAATAGCATGGCATGTTTAGTTTCACAGCCAGAATCAACTAATCGACAATACAACAAATGAATAATACCGCAAATTTCAGTCCATAAGCTACTTGATGCAATCTGTTTTGTTGCACTTGATGTAGCTTATTCAAAGACAACAATGGAATTGTAGTTAGAAGTGGCAAAAGAATGGAATTATACGAACACTTCAACCATGATTCATAGATGAATATGAAATAAGTTCACATCTCCCAAAAAACATGATGAATTCACCTAATGAGTTCATAGATAAAACTAAAATGAGTTCACAACGCAGAATATATATGAGCTCACGGCTGATATAAGCTCACGACTCAGGGAAATTGAAGAAATTGAGTTCAAGTAGAAGAAAACTACTTGATGAAATAAGCCTGGAACTCGGTAATTGGAACTTGATTTATGTTTAATAATATGGTTGTGTGCATCATTGTTGCAGAGCCCAGGGTAATACCCTTTTCAAAATAAAATATGTGTGACATCAATTTCATAGGGATCAATCATCCAATTTGTAGCTTTCTCTTTGGTCTGGATATGTGGTGTTGGAATGAGACTAATATTAGATATCCCAATAAATGGTATGTGATAGCAAGCCTTCCCTATGTCGACGGGACATATTTAACTCATATTTGTCCAGGGGACAATTCAGTGATTTAGAGACGTACTGAGAGAGAAAAATTCCCCACTCCACAAACAGTTGCTGTTCTTCCAGGTCGCTGCAGTGGCAGAGTCAATTACAACACTGGCATGAGCACAAAGGCAACCGGCCGGCGGTCATATGCCCATGGAAAAAATACTAATTAATTTCTTTTTGTAATTTCAGTGATGACTTCCAGGCAGAGCCAAGGCGGCCGCCTGGCGTTGTCGAGCAGTAGCTCTACCATACTAATTACTTAATATTTCTTTTTGTAATTTCAGTGATGACTTCCAGGCAGAGCCAGGGCGGCGGCCTGGCTTTGTCGAGCAGTAGCTCTGCCACTGAGTCGCTGGATCTGCCTATTACTTGCAAGTAGTGGAGCGACCTAACTCATTCAGATCCGTAAGCATCATTTGTTTCCTTCTTTTTGGTTGTTTGAATCGTTTCATTCCACTTTGTTTTCATTGCAAAGAAAAATTACCACCAGTTAGATCAACCCGTGATGATAATATATGTTATTAATTTATCTTTGTCATCCTCGTGTTCTTGTACGATCAACATCTACCGCTACATCATCTATTTTTGGAATGAAGAAATTTAACTGTTGTATATATACTTTTCTGTCAGGTAGTCTGATTGTTTAGCATCTGTTGCCATGAATGACAGAGTTTTCTGTTTAATTAAATAGGTAACAATTTTTTTCGTATAGACCGCAACAGTATCTCTGCTGAGAATATTTGAGCGAATTATTTCTTATTATCCAATTGTTTGTCACCATGGCTATACAGTAATAAAATGAGTTTATTAGCCATTGTTCTATCTGATGGAGGCAATCTGATGCTACCATATATTCTTTTGACAGTAAGACTCTTGGCACAGAATAGACTAATACTTCTGTTTGGATAAAAAGCAATAAAGAAAATTAGTTTGCTAGATTTGACACTCACAACCTGGCATTTTAGCGTTTAGTGAATTGATAGCATCATCACAAACACCATACAGACCGAGTTTTTCTGTCTAATTTTTTTTGTCACCATGGCTATACACTGGGTGAAGTATGTGTTCATCATCCCTCTGTCTAATACTCATTGCAAGCACCAAAATAAATTACATTGAGTCTAGTTTTGTATAACTGATGAAGCTAGCATAACTTCCAAATGTCAGTCTTGATAGGAACTCCCATACTACTAACCTGGAAAAAAAAGAAAATGAAAAAAGATTAGTAAAATTCAGAAGCAATAACTACGCAAAAGATATGTTTTCTCCAACAATTTTTTTTCTAATTACCAACCGAGAATTAATTATGTCCTTGTTAAGACCTACTGGTGAAGCGAGCATAACTTCCAAAAGCCAGTGTTGAAAAAAACTCCTAAACTACTAACCTGAAAAAAGCATATCCATATAGAGAGGAAAGCCGAAAAACCCTTAGCCAAAATCATCAGTAGCAAAAAGAAAATCCATATAGAGATGGCAAGTGGAAGTTCTTTATACTGAGAGTCGGGAAAAAAAATCCGAGTATTGTGGTGACTAAATTAGCTACAGAATATGACCAAGCTGCCACATTAGTGTATGCCTAAAGAATACATCTGAAAACAAAGGATGATGAAGTCAAGTGTGACATACAGATCACATATCAATACCCTAATATCTTATTATCAGAATGCATCCCAATCCATGATGATCCCAGCGACAGCTCTAAAAATGGCAATCATGTGTGGATAGTATATACATACTTTTTTCCGAAACGAAAGTATATAGATACTCACTTCACAGTGCAATGTACTGTATATTTAATATCATGTCTTCAGTATATAGTACCCTATAAGGCTAACAAACCTACATTAGATCTTTTTAGTATAAGAGAAGATTTTGTGAAGCTTCTTAAAGAAATTGATAATGCCTCAATGGCTGAGCGCCCTACTTTGGGCAACCTTGCTCAAAGGATTAAAAATGATCCATTCTACTTTTAGGAGAGAGAAAACTATCACAAAAGGAACAACAAATACCTGAGAATAATGTAGTACTGCAATAGTCATCAAGATGTAACATTTCCTATGTATGTCAGCTATTCAGCACATCATGTCCCGTCCCCCGTGCCGTTCCCTTCCTTCGCCGTCCTTCTCCCTCGCCGTCGCCAGGGGACGCCGACGGGCAAAGCCCGCGCGTGCGTCGGTGGCGGCGGGGCTTCCTCCCTCCTCGCGAGGCTCCTGGGCGGCGCGGGCCGGCCGGCCCTTGCGGCGGCGCTCGGCTCGGCGGCAGGTCGGGTCACCGGCGGATCTGCGGGACTCCCCTTTGGTGGCGCTGCGGCGATGGCGGCGGCGTGGTCTGCGGGGGGCGGCGAGGCGCGGGCTCCTCCTCCTCCTGATCTGATGGCGTCGCGGTGGCGCCGGCGCTCAGGCGTGCGGCGGGGTCCGCGAGGGTGGTCGGCGCGCGATGTCTCCCTCCCTGATCTAATGGCTCCACGGTGGCGCCAGTGCTCGGGCGGAGGTTGGCGTCGGTAAGCGGTGGCGGGCGCTGGGACCTCGGCGGCGCTCCGGCGTGTGCAGGCGGCGGCGGTCCCTGTGCGCGGTCGGCGGCTCCGTCTCTGACCCGGACGACGCGGGGGATGGCGGCGGCCCTGTGTGGCCGGCGATCTGGATGCGGTGGTGCCGGTGGCTCGCTAATCTGCCGGTACTCCAGGGTCTGCCTGGTGGTGCTGGTGGTGACGGTGGCCCGTGCACGAGAGTTGGATTCCTTCGAACTGATCTGGGTGAAAACTTGCCTTCGGCTTCTGCTAAGGCCGGCGATGGCGGCGCTATCTGCGTCGTTCCCTTCTTGAAGTCATCGCCGTGGAGAAGTTCAAGGCCACTCTCTGCTACCTCCGGGGGAAACCCTAGCTCGGATGATCGGATGACGGCGGCGCTCTGGTGTCGTTCCTCCCTTGGGGGCGTCATTTTTGGAGGTACACACGTGATCGAGGGAACAGAGGATGGATTCTTTGGTGGAGCGGTGCTTCATCCTACACACTGATGGCGACGGATCTTGACAGCGTGGCGCAGTGCAGATTCGGAGTTCGCTGTGGGAGGATGGACTCGCGCAGGAGGACGATGCTGTCGGGCGTCGTGGTGGCGTCGATGGCAGAGAGACCTGGCACGGTACATACAACAGTATAGCTCTGAAGATGGATTTGTGGCAGGTGGCTGCGGCGGCCTCATAGGTTGAGGAGTGCGCCGGACTGGTAGGTGCCCTATACCCGGCAGGCGTTCTGGTTGGGACCTTAGGTCTTAGATGTTTAGGTTTGGCTGCGATGTCTGTTTGGTATTAGGCCCAGACTATCTGCGCCCCTTTATCAATTGGATAGATGTAGCGACAATTGTTGCTTAGACGGTGGCTTTAGTCTTGCTGTTGTATGGCTTTGTAAGGTTTTGTGTTAATAATTAATAAAGTGGCCGTATGCATCGCCCAGATGCAGAGGCCGAGGGTCATCCTCCTTTTCTAAAAAAAGGTTTCAGCACATCATGTGTTTATTTGTTTAAACATCATGTGAAATTAAACCAGAATTACTTCCATCAAGAAAATGGAACACAACTTAATGGAGAGAAATATAATATGTTATATTAAAGATGCAGGCTCTAAATTCCTTGCACATTCACGCAAGGACCTGGACCCCCAAATTTGTGTCCTCACCACAGACCTGCACGCAACACCTGAATATTCTTCTTAGATTAAGAATTTGTAGCATATGCACCCAACTTTAGATCTGATGAACTTGTAATACTAATAACTCATCTACTTGTTTAAGGAAACCACGTAGACCAGAGGAGAGGAAATGCAGATGCGATGTGTACCTTCGCAAGGAACAACTTGAAACTGAAGTAGCGAGGCAGGAACCGCGGCTGTGGGGCAGGTGGAGGGGACCTGCTGCCAGGGCCAAAGCTGGGGAAGGCCGAGGGGAGTCGATTAGGATGGAGCGCAACAGGGTAGGAAGCTATCCAGCGTCAGCTGCAGGCGTGCCACCTTGGACCATGGGGAGGCCACCACCATGTATCCGCCTGGGAGGCCAGGGACGGAGCCGAAGCCGAGGAAGATCCATGAGGAGAGGATGGCACGCACCTCCCAGCCGGCCAGCCGGAGCGGCGACCTAGCATGCCGCGGGATCTCGGATGGAGGTTGGAGGGCAGCATCAGGAGGAGAGATGGAGACCCAAAAGTACACATGAGAGAAGAACACAACAAGGAGCTACTTATAGGCAAGCAAAGAAGGACCCAGAACACAAACGTGTGCAAACCTGGAATTACAAATATGCAAAGGTGGACATGCATGCATGCATGAGCCATGCAGCAGCACACGTATACCAGCCAGGCCATGCAGCTAATATTTCTTTTTCACATGAGACAAAATCAGCCCATACAGTCAAACCATCTTTTCACATGAGACAAGATAAGCCCATGCAGCTCTAGAAGAAACAGGCACAGTCCAAGAGAGAAGAGACCAACCACTTCATGAAAGCCACCATGCACACGTGTCGCTCAATCGGCAGGCGTAAAAAAAATTCCGAAAAAACCAGAAAAATCGAACCCTTACGGGCCTAGTCTTCTTAGTATTTACACATGGAAGGGATTATTATCGAGCTTCCAAGTCCACAGCTTGCACGTTAAAGGCGCTTACTTACCCACCACGACCAAGGTTTATCTTTCAGTAGCAGCATGCATGCACGCACCGACGTACGAGTGGGAATCCAGTTCCTGTCAATTCCAGCTGCAGGTTCTCTTGATCAACTCTTTCTCTGGGTACGTATCCAGCCAACGTAAATTTCAACCTATGAAACTGTACCCATGTTCATACTTCACACTGAAAATCGCGCAGCATTTCACGCTTGAAATGTGGAAACCATGCATTGCGGACAGGTGTGACCTGTGTTCAAGACGATCGATGAGAGCAGCCACATGTCGACCACTTTCAATTCCGGTAGTCAACTAAAGAAAAGAGAAAATCCGGTAGTAACACATTTTACCATTTTTAAGGTGTGTGACCCATTTTATTTGCCGTAGATTTCTTGAGCAGTTTTCTCTTTTGGTGGTTGGGTTAGTGGACTTCTTTCCAAGCAAGATTTCGCTGTAGCATTTCTTGCGTTTTGTTTTTCTCTCTGTGTTTTTTTATTCTTTTGCCCGGTTTTCACTGTTTTGGCCAGGTTTTTTCTGTGTGGTTTATCTTTTGTATGGTTTACACTGTTTGGGGGCAGTTTTTCAAGTTTTTTCTTGTTTTCTTTTGTATTATCACTGAGATTTTCATTCCTTTACCTTTTTTTTCTATTTCCCTTTTCGTTTCTTCTTATACTTCGGTTTTCTTTGTTTTCACTGGTTTTTATTCTTTGTTATATGTTTTTTTATTTCTCGTTTTCTTTGTCGGTTTCATTGGTTGTTTTTCTTTTTAGTTTTCTTTACTTTTTCACAGGTTTCATCATTTTTTTCCTTCTATTTTCTTGTATTTCACTAATTTATTTTTATTTCTTTCATGGTTATTATTGGTGTTTTTTTCTTTCATTTTCTGTTGTTTCATTCTCACGTTGCATTGGTTTTTTTTCTTACTTCCTTTCTTCATTTTTTTTCATTTTTATTGGTATTCTTCGTGTCCCTAGCTACATTTTACGTTGCATTAAGAATATTATTTATATATCGGTTTAACATTTTTTAAATACATCATTAAGATTTGTTTAAAATTTGTATTGATTTGTTTCTACTTTTTTCCATGCACATTTTACATTGTTTGTATACATGTTAAACGTTTTCCATATACGTATTAACACTTTTCAAAATTGACATTAATTTAGTTCTATACTTTTTTCCATACACATTGTACATTTAATGTATACATGTTTAGCATATATCAAAAACATTAGCATTATTAACATTTTCAAAATAATTGTTTAAAATGTTTTTATAAGATATATATTGTGAATATTTGGACGTATAAACAAAAGTAAAACAATAAGAAATCTAAAAACTAAAACAAAATATTTGAACGAATAACAGTGAAACAAGAGGGCTTTGGAGGCCTGTGGCCTCCAGCGTGCTTAGCCGATCCAATCAAGTGCTGGCTTAAGGCGAGGCTACTCTATGTCTCGCTATAAGTGAGAGATATGCGCTCCCGTAATCCCCTATTATTCACTTGTAGCAAAGGATAAAGAGTAATTCGTAGGAGTCGCGTACCCAAATGCTCTATAGGGCCGGCTCATTTAACTTTGCAAGATCGCGTCATAGGAATCTGCTACCAGCCTATTTAATTTTTTCTTCAAGTCGGCTATCTTTTAGTCCATATGGTTTTAAATAGCGGATAGCAGGATGGTAGCGGATTGGGTTCCGCGTAGCGGAATGCGCATATCATGCGATATTGCTTGCACTATGTACGGGTAGGGAATTTGTAAAAACACTAGCTTATTATGCATATTTGTAGACCATTAAGAAAAAAAGTAATGTCATTTAATTTGAGCAATAGCGGTCGCTATTGCCGACACAATAGCGACCGGTATCTCCGCTATTTAAAACTGTGAGAGTCCACCCACCATCACTCGGTAGGGACTCAATTCTCATTCAGTACGAGCTGTGATTGTTTCTTGTAATTTTCAATAGTTTACTTCCTTTCTTCTTTTCCTTTTTTGTTTTCCTTTTTATTTTATTTTACATTTTTTCCTAAAATATGCGAATTTCTTATAACTTCACAATTGTTTTCAAATCTATCTTTTGAAATTTATGAAGTTTTCTAAACTTATCATGAATTATTCTAAACTTATCATGAATAATTTCTGAAGTATGAAATTTTTCTTATATTCACATAAAAATCCAATAAAATTGTGAACACTTCTTAAAAATTTGTAAGTGATGAGTATGAGATTCCCTCACCCCCTTTCTTGTGTTTCAACATGGGTGGGCTACCAATGGCGCCCGTCAGCACCTTGTTGTTTTACCTTTTGTAAATCCAAAAATATATTTTCACATAGTATGAAAGCATAGTAAAACATTTATTAAACAATAAAATTATTATATATTATGGAAAATATGTTCATGTATCTCAACGTAAATATTTTAATCATGTCAAAAGTTACACATATTTTATGAAAATTCTTATTATTGAATAAAGAATGTTCACTTTAAAAAAATAATATTCACAATCATGAAAGGAAATATGTATACAATTCAAAATAAATTTCTTGTATTTAAAAGAATTTTTCATTTTTTAGAAACTATTGTTCTTGAAAATGAAAGTTTAAAATAGAATATTTATATAATATTAGAAAATAGAAAGAGAAAAAAAGAAACATAGATACATATCCAAAACTAGAAGAAATAAAGGTAATAGAAAAATGAAATGAAAAATTGTACCAAATCTTGTTGGGTCAGCTTACTACGCAAAAAGTGTGTCTGTCGGCCGAAAAGTGACATCTGAACACAGGGATTGGAGCATGTTTATTTGCAATTCAAAAAAATGGATTTGTATGTCTTTAAAAAATCTAAATTTTTGGGTACATGCATGTATAGTGGTGCAGCATAATTATGACGACCAAAATTTCACCAATATACCTGCTTGCATGTGAGAGATAAAAAAACAAAATGCAAACGTGGGGCTTGTTTTTTTTGTTGATTTTAAACAGATGTCCTTTTTGTGCAGCGTACAATACAACATATTATTGAGCGAAATTTCACAGGTACTTTGCCATATGTATGAGTATTCAAGTAAAAAACAAAATTTTCAAAATTATTAAGCACTTGTTTTGGGGTGGTAAAAAAAAGTGCTCCAATGCCCCCATGTTCCTAAAGACCACTTTAGTGTGTGAGACTGTCCTGTTTGCCAGAACATGCGACAAGTTTATATATCCCAGGGATTTCATATTTGCCGCGTTTGGGAGCACGGTGGATCAGCCTAAGCGAAATGATAATGGGACAGCTGCTGGCGCAACCCTTATTTAAAAGAAAATCTCCAAAATACTCTTATATTATGGGATGGTGGGAGTATATGGCAAAATTATAAATGACCAAATACATGCATATTCCATTTCATGCTTAAAAAACTTTCTACAAAAAAATATCAATGTATTTTAAAAAATGTTTATTTGGAGATTTTTTGAGAAATATATTTGAATAAATTTTGCTCATGTGTGTCAGAATATTTGTTATGGTATTTTGTTTATAAAAATGTCAATAGAAATAGGAAAAACAAGCAAAAGATAAAATTATAAGTGAAAAAGGGATGAAAAACACATGAAAAAAGATCACCGGTTATAAAGTAACTCCTGGGATTGCGACTGACGCCTCTATTGGCAACACATGGAGACATGAAGGTACACATCCACATGGTCGACACGTGTTGAGGTCGATCTGTGTTTTTTTGTCCCAATCGGATTTTCCCTTTGGGCCAGGGTTGGGGCGGGGGGGGGGGGGGGTGGGGTGGTGTTGTTGCACTTGCTTTTCTTTCAAAAAAATATTGAAATACATTGTGAATTGAGCTTACAAATTATGAACCATTTTCACTATTGTATTCCCCGTTACGATATATTCAATATATTCAGCACTACCAATGAGTTTATACTTTCCAAGTGTGTAATTTTTAAAAAAAATTCAACATCACGATGACACGATGAACATGATTCAACCTATGTCACCCCATCTAAAGTGTTGTGCAAATTGACACATATAAGACCCATGAGCCAGCGTAGTCGATATTACACATCTAAGAATATAGTTTTAGCACATAAATCAATTGAAAACAAAAATAAAAACACAGACCCGCATAGGCTGGTGAGTTCCTCCCAAAGAGATTGAATTGTGGGGCAATAAAGAAGTGGGTGATCGGTAGTCTCAGGATCAGGGCAGAAGGGGCGCTAATCTTTGCAATGCCTCTCCTGAAATGAAAGTCGTTGATGAAGAGATGATTCTTGTGGGCGAGCCATAAGAAGGGCCTTCATTTGTTGGGTGCAAAATTTCTCTAGATGGCTGTGGCGAAGAGGTCCACCAATTTGGACTCCCACAATGCTTTGTGAGCCGATCGTGTTGTGAGAAACTTGCCATCGATCCTGCCAATATGTTGTTTGATACCTGTAGATTCTGTTTTATCGAGTCCAAAATAGCATGGAAAAGTCAAGTTTATTTTTTGCGGTATCAGAGAGGTGAGGCGGAAGATCAAGGATCAATGAAGGGTCGCACAAAACCCTGGAAACAGAGGCATCCAACATCAAGTGATGAGAAAAAAGAGTAGGTGGTTGCGAATGCAGTAGAGGTTCGTCATGGATCTCTACCTTAGTAATACCACAAAAAATCTCAATGCGATGAGCCAAATCCCGCCAGACGATGGAGTTGTGATGAGCGTTTACCCTAGATCTTGTTTTTCCCTTATGCTGTAGTTATGACGAAGCGAGACGTGGATGACCAAGCATAAGAAGAAGACACGGGGAAGAAAAACCAATGCCCTCCATGTATAAACGAAACATAGAATAGGAACATCCATGATAAGAGTGAGTACGGCTAACACATGAGAAAAAAATAGAGGGATGAATATATCATACCCTCCTTTCGGAGAGGCAAAAGTCATGTCGGCGGAAGAGGCTCAAACAACCTTCTTGTTCACGGTGTTGTGCTGTCAGTGGGAAGGCCGATGTAGTAGCCAAAGTCGTGGATGTAGTCGAACAGTTGCGGGCAGTCGTGCCGAGATGCCTCCCAAAATCCTTATCACTCATTTCCTGGTGTAGGATCACAAAGGACAAGGTTCTAGACAGTGGCAGAGCATGAAACAAAGTGAAGGCGGGCCTTTACCTTACTCAGTGGGCAATATGCTGTTCTTGGGCCGGATTTGTAGCAAATTCTAAGAGCAACTCCAAAACAAAGGACGGGTTGTGGACCGGTTTGCTCCCCACAACGCTCACCCTTGGTTTCAGAGGCCTGCTCTGCTGAGCATCCATGCAGTGGTCTTCTGATGGAGTTGGCCAGAAGTAACAACAACGAGAGGAACGAAGATTGTTTTGTGCGCAAGAAGGTAGAGTAGTTGCAATCTATTTTGCGTGACGACTAGGGTTGCTAATGGATTTGCCTCCAATATATTGGTGGTCGGGCATGGAGACGCGGTGTTAGGCCCACGACCGAGTCGGTAACAACCCACAATCCAAACCAACTAGATCAGATGTTGCTATTCGTAAAGCATTTGCTAAAATCGTAATTAATTACCAATTAGTTATCCATTTCCATCTAGCAAAAATAACAAGCACACATGACATATGTTTGAGCTTAGGTTGTTCACGAAACACAAGACACACACACGTGGCATGGTGAGGCGGGCGAGTGAGGAGGATAGCATGTGTGCCAGTACTCTTCTCATGCTCCAGTAGGACGTGGAAGAGAATCTCTTATATGTAGGTCCCAACTCTCCTCAACTTTTGGGGGCATACTAAAACTTCTCACCATGTCATGAACCCCACATGTGCCTTTGAGATTTTACATGAATAATTGTTTTGGGGAAACCTCAGATATGAGATCTTCCCAGATCGAATGATGACAAAGCTCTATATCGAACATCGTTCTTGGAGCCACGCTGGCTGGAGGAACCGATGGTCAGTGATCTGGACTGATGGCTGCCTCGATTTCATCCAAGGTCATGTGGGTCGCTGCTTGTTGCGAGGATGCTCGGGTGGCGACCCTGGTTCGGAGTTGTGTGGCTTCTTGTCCAGCAACGATGTCAATTTCAAGTGGAGTTGGTTTGATGATAGGTGCAAGCCCGTTGAACGAGTTCATGCACGAGGGTGGCCCACTCCTCACTTCGTAGGATCGAATCAAAAGGGATAACTAGTTGCAAGCAGCCGCGTAATTAGTTTTATACCTGCCAAGGTTGGATGTAACCCGTACGTTGGGGATGGCTGACCGGATCTACAAGAACTCCAACCCACTACCTGAACAATCGCAGAAACCACAAACCGGAACTAACCCACACAAAACACATGAAATTGTAGAGCACGATTTAGGGGAAACCAAAGGCTCCTTCTCGCGAATCCGTATGAACTCACAAGAGCAAAGGTAGTAAGGATCTCTCAGATCTCTAGCAGTCTTGCTGCATAAGCTTGTAGCTGAATAGTTTGACAAAAGGTCTCAAAGGATGGAGGAGATGGGTTTTATAGTAGAGACAACTCCCCTTAGCTAGGTGTGAAAAGGTTTAAATAATAACTAGCTTTGCGTGGCTTACTTGGGGGAATAAGCAGTCAACTTCGGGAGTTGTTGGAGAGCTCCTCGAAAATTCGCGAAGCCTTGACAGCATAGACACCTTCCACGAGAATGACTAGAACGTTTGACTGACAACTCCAAATGATGTGAGGTTTCTTTGCATTGGAGAGTAAATTTGATGTAGCTTCTGGTGATGTACCTGTATGGCCCGTCTCTCGGGTGTGACACAATAAAACATTAGAGCTAAAAACTGATAGTAGAGCTAAAGTCTGACAATATCAGCTTCACTTGGAACTTGTTTTCTTCAAACCGGTTCCTTCAAGAGCTCATAGGTTGTCCGATTTCTTTTATATGATACCCAAGTTCAACCAACAACAGTGGGGATGAAAGCATAGTTGTGTCATCAAGGTTACAAGGTAAACTTCAGTTAGCGTCTTAGCGATCATCTGGTCACTTATTAGTTTGGCGCGACTTCTTGTGATAGGACCCATAATTGTTGGGGACTTGTCGATGGTTGTGGTGTCCTCACCAGTTGAGGTGGGGGTTTGGTAGTCGGTATCATCCGATGTGTTCGAGGAGTTCTCGTGCCTCATCGCGTCTTTGTGGATCGGAGTTGCGGAGGAGGTGCGTTAGCGGTGACGATGGCATGAGATCGATGTTCGCTTGCAGGGCCTAGTTGGTGCTGGCTCAACGCTTTTCTCATGCAAGGTTCATCATCTAAGTCTCAGGTGTCTCATCGCCAGCGCAGGTGGTAGACTGTCTGATGAGGGTTGCGTTGGTGGTCGTCAATGCTGAAATCGAAATTGATGGCTCGCAGAGGAGTGATGACAATACTGGTTGGTTATAACCTCGACGATGCTTTCTTTTCAATAGTGTGTGTCTTCGCGTGGGTAGCTAGGTTGGCCGATGTTACGATGTCGCGCGCGCCACACTGCCTCTTCCCTCCCCTAAGCGGCAGTGCGACGGCGAGTGGCGGAGCAGAATCCGCGCGCGGTCGGAATAGGGAAGAGCCGACGCCGCGGCGCCACAGGTACCGTCACTCACGCCTTCGCCATCGAAAGCACTCGGCCGCCCATCCCAGTCGATGCCGGAACGCGGCCACTGAAATTTCGGGAGGCAACGTGAAGGTGAAACGCACCACGAGTTTTTACGTGGTTGATCACAAAAGAGTACGAGAGTCGCTCCGAAATGATTTTTGCAGTACCTTTTCTTCCTACCCCGAGAATCTTTATTGACATTGCTCTCAAGCTACAAATTAAACCGCTACGAGCAGTGAGGGAAAAGACGAAAAAGGCACAAGAGCATCACAGGTTTTGGTTTTTCTATTAGTAAGTACTACTTCTTGCTTCGCTAACTTGAAATGAAAGAACAAACGAATATTGCATGTTTTGCAGTGACATCGGACACGTTCACGCGAAGGAGGCTTGCTTGTTGCATGACTGCGGATGCGCCGAGAGCCTGGACAGCAGGAAGACGCCGGCGGAGGAGGCGAGCACGGCCCCGGCGAAGCAGGTCATGTCGAGGCCGGTGACGAGCGGCACGCTCTTGAACTTCTCGAGGACGCCGGCCTGGAGCAGCAGGATCACGGCGTGGCCGAACCTCGACTTGGCCTGCGTGACGGACCGGATCCTCGCCCCTTTCTTCAGCCTCTCGTAGATGGGCTCCTGGACGCGCTGCGAGCCGTAGAACATGCCGTACATCCCCATGGCAAACGTGAGCAGAGCAGTGCCGATCAGAAACATGTCTGGAAGAAGAGGAATTAGTTTGTCCCCAAGTTAGTAACATGGAGTACTATGGTTTGCGCAAAGCTCATGTTGAAGCGAACGCCAGATGAAGAACATGTACCTAATGCTTCGATGAGCAGTTTGATGATCTCGGCTGGATCTACTGTCTGGGACATGGCTCGGAACTGCAAGAAGAACGACTCAACAACAATACCACAGCCCTATACAGTCACAAAAAAAAGTTTGATCAGTCTTGGACGTCCTGATTTCGAACAGTATTTGCATCACATAAATGGTTACACTTGATTGAGAAGTGAGTGACATAAAGGGTCATTTGTCGGAATTACCTCGAGAAAACATGGGACTGAACCGAGGAGCGATCCTGCGACGCCGATGAGCGTGAACGATTGGCATCTGACGATGCCCTGGTGGACGACGGCCTCGGCGACCTTGGCCCAGCGACGCCGTGTGAGGGCCAGCCACGTCTCCCCGAACTGCCTGAGCACCAGCCTCCTGGTGACCTCGTACGCCAGAGGCAGCAGGAGATCTACGCTGCTCGCTTCCCCCGGCAGGAGTTGTTTCTCCTCCGTGGTGCTGGCGCTGGCTGCTCCCAGGGTGATCAGCGCCGCCCTCTGCTCGGCGGCGCGGCTGATCTTCCCTTGCCTCGCCTTGGTGTCCCACAGGAACGGGAACTTGAGAGACGGGATGCGGCACGCCGGCCGGCTGGCCGCCGGGGACGACGATGGCAGACGGCTGTCCTTGGCGGTGGTTGCTCTGAGCAGCCGGCCGGTACATGCAGCCCTCGCCGCCATTGCTGGACTCGGTCAGCTCCTTGTTCAACCAACGTTGCCCGTGCTGCGTTGCGTTGAAGTTGAAGTATTGACTGTTGCAGAGGACCTGTCGAACCACGAGGCCGTATAAATACTCAGAGGAATGACATGGAACATGTGCAGCAACTAGAAGGCGGGGAAGGTTCCAAGAATAGACGGGGCGAATGAACCGTGGCGGTGAAGGAGCTGGGCGTGTGGAAGATCAAGAGCGGACGATTCCAATGGCGGGCGTCTCGTTCCTGTGGCTGGAGAAGCTTTGTCGCGGCGCCGAACCGCACCAACGGTGCCCAGGGCTCCGTTGACGTGTTAGTGCCCGCGCGCGCGTACTTTTTCCGTGCCGCGGCGGCATCGTGCTGGTATCTCGTAGTACAAACTCTGAAACGATGCCTGGTTAAGCAGCGTAGTGGTCATATGGCGCGAGAAACGACAGGAACGAAGAGTCGCTGTATGTACCTACCGCTCGTCGGAGTAGCTAGAGAGAGCGATGGGAGGAAGGAGGAAAGGTTGTCTGAACCTGCAACTTCGTGCGCAAACTTCCTTCCGGCCTCCGGGGCAGAAAGATCTTTCGCCGGGCGGGAACGCTGGCTCGCCCGTCTAAACCTGGCCGTCTGTTAGGAAGGGTCGGCCGGACGCGCGCGTGGGCTCGTGTGTCACGGCAGGTACGAGAACGAGATGGCAGCGGAAGGCGATACGAGGTGGACGGGCGAGCCGCCGGGCGGACGGACGCGTGTGCGGCGGCGGCGCGTTCCTTCCTTGGCGCTCCGGCCTCGTCCGCGGGCACGTGACGCAAAGCGCTCGCCGTCTTCGTTTTCTCTCCTGCTGGTACGAGGACGGAGCGCCGAAAGGTACGGGCACAGACTCTCAAGTTTCAAGCTTGAAGTTTTTCCGGCAAGTGTGTGCTCGTTCGTACATTTGTCATTCTCGCGGCGTGGGGGCTGCATTTGGCGTCGCTCCATCGGGCGCTTTTGTCCGTCCAAATGCTGGTTCTCTAGAACCTATCTAGTACCAGCTGGAGCGTGTGGGAAGGGGCTCCTGCTCGGGAGAGTCCGAGGTCCCAACTAGTCACGAGAGCTTGTGTGATGCCCGCGTACATCTGGATCATGCGGTTCGAACGTGTTATGTCATCCAATTCAAAATTGTATCGATCCATCAAGCTGTCCGAACGTATTTTTTCCCGCAAACGCGAGACAAACTAGAGGCTTTGCTCGAGTCCGAAGAGCAGACACGTAGGACTCCGACACCCCCGGCCCACTCAAAACCCCACCAAAATCCCTCCCGGACCCCGCACCTTCATCCTCTCATTTTCTCTCCTTCCCCTTTTCTCTATTGCAATCGCCACCGCTCCACCATCCAAGCCGCCCTGGCATAACTAACGGTGTCCTGTACTAGGAGGTACTCACCACGTCGTCTTCCGACCAGCTGGATCGGGCCGAGGACCCATGACGGTTCACTTATGGGCCACTTCGGATAGCTCATGCCGTATACAAGGAGGATTACATAAGACTTGACCCCCAAGACAAGGACTCCTCTAAAACCTAGGCCTCTGGTGCACTATATAAACCGAGGCCAGACTAGTCAATAGATCAACTAATATTCATTAGACCAATCTCGTGGTAGATACATGTACCCTGTACAACACCCATATGAATACAATCAAAAGCAGGACGTAGGGTTTTACCTCCATTAAGAGGGGCCGAACCTGAGTAAAATCCGTGTCCATGTTACCATCGCTCCAAGACGCCTAGCTTAGGATCCCTACTACGAGATATGCCGGATTTATAACCGACAATAACCCTTGCCGGTACTCGACGAGTCCGTTACCTCCGGCGGTACACAAGGGATCAAAGCCGCTTCTTCTCCACCGCCGTTCCACACCTCTCCCCCAAACCGCCGAGCAGGTACCATCAGCTCCTACAGTACTCACCATGCCCGGCAACTGTTCTGTGAAATGCCGATGCTAATTCTTTTTGCCCTTCTTCTTTGAAGCAATGTATTCGGATATAGGGTACATATACGAGCACTATATTGAGTCGTCAGAGACTCGTCCGACGAGGAGGACTACATGGATGAGAGGCGATGATGTAGGCGGTCCTTGTAGACGTGGAGAATGCGGAAGAGCATGTTCTCAATTTCAGGGGACCGATCAAGGGTCATCGAGCGCTCAACCGCCACGGGCGAGGGAGACCTGGACTAAGGGGTCCTCGGACGTCCGGCCTGTTGGACATGGGCCGGACTAATGGGCTGTGAAGATACAAGACCGAAGACTCTTACCCGTGTCCGGATGGGACTCTCCTTGGCGTGGAAGGCAAGCTTGGCGTCTGGATATGAAGTTTCCTTTCCCTGTAACCGACTTTGTACAACCCTAGTCCCCTCCGGTGTCTATATAAATCGGAGGGTCTAGTCCATAGGGACAATCATAATCATACAGGCTAGGCTTCTAGGGTTTTAGCCATTACGATCTCATGGTAGATGAACTCTTGTATCAAGATCAATCAAGCAGGAAGTAGGGTATTACCTCCATAGAGAGGGCCCGAACCTGGGTAAACATCGGGTCCCCTGTCTCCTGTTACCATCGACCTTAGATGCACAGTTCGGGACCCCCTACCCGAGATCCACCGGTTTTGACACCAACATTGGTGCTTTCATTGAGAGTTCCGCTGCGTCGTCTCTAAGAGGTTCGATGGCCCTGTTAATCATCTACAACAATGCCGTCCAGGGGGAAGTTTTTCTCCCCGGCCAGATCTTCGTATTCGACGGCTTCGCACTGTGGGCCAACTCGCTTGGCCATCTAGAGCAGATCGACAGCTACGCCCCTGGCCATCAAGTCAGGTTTGGAAGCTCGAACTATGTTGCTGATACCCGCGAAGACTTGATTTTTGACGGATTTGAGCCCACGGCAGCCGCTCCCTGCCACCACGATGAGCATGACCTAAATCTGTCATCGGACCATACCCAGGAGATAGCACCTGTAAGTGCTCCGGCCCTAGATCCGGAGCAGATTGCGCCATCCGAGGACAAGAAGCTCAATCCCGCCACGGGAGCCGCAGACTCAGCAGCACTGGAGTCGCACACAGACCCAACCTCGAGCATGATCTATGTCACCGGAACCTCGCATTCGTCTCCGGCCACAGGTTCTGAACCACGCGCGCCCGCGCCCGATCAGGCCCCGGTCGTCGAATTCGGCGCCGCGGTCATCTTCCGGCACTCACCTTTAGGCGATGTGCTGAACTCATTAAAAACCCTTTCCTTAGCAGGGGACTCACAACCGAATTATATCCGGTTTGAACTGGGGGTTGATGACGGGGAATTTCGCTTCTCACCCACCTCCCACTTCATAGCCACTGTTGAGGACTTAAACCGATATGCTCGATTACGGCTCCGAAGACATTGATGTTGGGGAACGTAGCAGAATTTTAAAATTTTCTACGCATCACCAAGATCAATCTATGGAGTCATCTAGCAACGAGGGAGAGAGGAGTGCATCTACATACCCTTGTAGATCACGAGCAGAAGCGTTCAAGAGAACGGGGTTGATGGAGTCGTACTCGACGTGATCCAAATCACCGAAGATCCTAGCGCCAAACGGACGGCACCTCCGCGTTCAACACACGTACAGAGCGAGGACGTCTCCCGCGCCTTGATCCAGCAAGGAGGAGGGAGAGGTTGAGGAAGAGGGCTCCAACAGCAGCACGACGGCGTGGTGGTGATGAAGCTGCAGTACTCCGGCAGGGCTTCGCCAAGCTCTTATGGAGGAGGAGAGGTGTTGGGGAGGGGAGGGGCTGCGCCTTGGATGTCGTATGCAGCCCTCCCCTCACCCCTCTATTTATAGGGGAAGGGGGAAGGGGGCCGGCCCCCTCTAGATGAGATCTAGAGGGGGGGCAAGGGGAGGGGGGCTTGCCCCCCAAGAAAGGGGGCGCCCCCCCCTTAGGGTTTCCCCCAACCCTAGGCGCATGGGCCCTAGGGGGGTGTGGCGCCCCAGCCCACTTGGGCTGGTTCCCTTCTCCATACAGCCCATAAGGCCCTCCGGAAGAGGTGGCCCCTCCCGGTGGACCCCCGGAACCCCTCCGGTGGCCTCGGTACAATACCGATATGCCCCCGAACCTTTTCGGCGACCGTATGACAACTTCCCATATATAAATCTTTACCTACGGACCATTCCGGAACTCCTCGTGACGTCTGGGATCTCATCCGGGACTCCGAACAACATTCGGTAATCACATACAAGTCTTCCTAACAACCCTAGCGTCACCGAACCTTAAGTGTGTAGACCCTACGGGTTCGGGAGACATGCAGACATGACCGAGACGACTCTCCGGTCAATAACCAACAGCGGGATCTGGATACCCATGTTGGCTCCCACATGCTCCACGATGATCTCATCGGATGAACCACGATGTCAAGGATTGAATCAATCCGTATACAATTCTCTTTGTCAATCGATACGTTACTTGCCCGAGACTCGATCGTCGGTATCCCAATACCTTGTTCAGTCTCGTTACCGGCAAGTCACTTTACTCGTATCGTAATGCATGATCCCGTGATCAACCACTTGATCACATTGAGCTCATTATGATGATGCATTACTGAGTGGGCCCAGAGATACCTCTCCATCATACGGAGTGACAAATCCCAGTCTCGATTCGTGCCAACCCAACAGACACTTTCGAAGATACCTGTAATGTACCTTTATAGTCACCTAGTTACGTTGTGACGTTTGGCACACCCAAGGCACTCCTACGGTATCCGGGAGTTGCACAATCTCATGGTCTAAGGAAATGATACTTGACATTCAGAAAATCTACAGCAAACGAACTACATGATCTTTGAGCTAAGCTTAGGATTGGGTCTTGTCCATCACATCATTCTCCTAATGATGTGATCCCGTTATCAATGACATCCAATGTCCATAGTTAGGAAACCATGACTATCTTTTGATCAACGAGCTAGTCAACTGGAGGCTCACTAGGGACGTGTTGTGGTCTATGTATTCACACATGTATTACGATTTTCGGATAACACAATTATAGCATGAACAATAGACAATTATCATGAACAAAGAAATATAATAATAACCATTTTATTATTGCCTCTAGGGTATATTTCCAACAGTCTCCCACTTGCACTAGAGTCAATATTCTAGTTACATTGTGATGAATCGAACACCCATGCAGTTCTGGTGTTGATCATGTTTTGCTCTAGGGAGAGGTTTAGTCAACGGATCTGCTACATTCAGGTCCGTATGTACTTTACAAATCTCTATGTCTCCATTTTGAACACTTTCATGAATGGAGTTGAAGCGACGCTTGATATGCCTGGTCTTCCTGTGAAACCTGGGCTCCTTGGCAAGGGCAATAGCTCCAGTGTTGTCACAGAAGAGAGTCATCGGGCCCGACGCATTGGGTATGACTCCTAGGTCGGTAATGAACTCCTTCACCCAGACTGCTTCTTGTGCTGCCTCCGAGGCTGCCATGTACTCCGCTTCACATGTAGATCCCGCCACAACGCTTTGCTTGTAACTGCACCAGCTTACTGCCCCACCATTCAAAATATACACGTATCCGGTTTGTGACTTAGAGTCATCCAGATCTGTGTCGAAGCTAGCATCGATGTAACCCTTTACGACGGGCTCTTCGTCACCTCCATAAACGAGAAACATTTCCTTGGTCCTTTTCAGGTACTTCAGGATATTCTTGACCGATGTCCAGTGTTCCATGCCAGGATTACTTTGGTACCTTCCTACCAAACTTACGGCAAGATTTACATCAGGTCTGGTACACAGCATAACATACATGATAGACCCTATGGCCGAGGCATAGGGGACGACACTCATCTTTTCTCTATCTTCTGCCGTGGTCGGGCATTGAGCCGTGCTCAATCTCGTACCTTGCAATACAGGCAAGAACCCCTTCTTTGACTGATCCATTTTGAACTTCTTCAATATCTTGTCAAGGTACGTACTCTGTGAAAGACCAATGAGGCGTCTCGATCTATCTCTATAGATCTTGATGCCTAATATATAAGCAGCTTCTTCAAGGTCCTTCATTGAAAAACACTTGTTCAAGTAGGCCGTTATGCTTTCCAAGAATTCTATATCATTTCCCATCAACAGTATGTCATCCACATACAATATGAGAAATGCTACAGAGCTCCCACTCACTTTCTTGTAAATGCAGGCTTCTCCATAAGTCTGCATAAACCCAAACGCTTTGATCATCTCATCAAAACGAATGTTCCAACTCCGAGATGCTTGCACCAGCCCATAAATCGAGCGTTGGAGCTTGCACACCTTGTCAGCATTCTTAGGATCGACAAAACCTTCCGGCTGCATCATATACAATTCTTCCTTAAGGAAACCATTAAGGAATGCCGTTTTGACGTCCATTTGCCATATCTCATAATCATAGAATGCGGCAATTGCTAACATGATTCGGACGGACTTCAGCTTCGCTACGGGTGAGAAAGTCTCATCGTAGTCAACCCCTTGAACTTGTCGATAACCCTTAGCGACAAGCCGAACTTTATAGATGGTCACATTACCATCCGCGTCTGTCTTCTTCTTAAAGATCCATTTATTTTCTATGGCTCGCCGATCAACGGGCAAGTCAGTCAAAGTCCATACTTTGTTTTCATACATGGATCCTATCTCGGATTTCATGGCTTCCAGCCATTTGTCGGAATCCGGGCCCGCCATCGCTTCTTCATAGTTCGAAGGTTCACCGTTGTCTAACAACATGATTTCCAAGACAGGGTTGCCATACCACTCTGGTGCGGAACGTGTCCTTGTGGACCTACGAAGTTCAGTAGCAACTTGATCTGAAGTTTCATGATCATCATCATCAACTTCCTCTCTAGTCGGTGCAGGCACCTCAGGAACATTTTCTTGAGCTGCGCCACTTACCGGTTCAAGAGGTAATACTTCATCAAGTTCTACCTTCCTCCCACTTATTTCTTTCGAGAGAAACTCTTTCTCTAGAAAGGACCCATTCTTGGCAACGAAGATCTTGCCTTCGGATCTGAGGTAGAAGGTATACCCAACAGTTTCTTTAGGGTATCCTATGAAGACGCATTTTTCCGATTTGGGTTCGAGCTTTTCAGGTTGAAGTTTCTTGACATAAGCATCGCATCCCCAAACTTTTAGAAACGACAGCTTAGGTTTCTTCCCAAACCATAATTCATACGGTGTCATCTCAACGGATTTCACGGAGCCCTATTTAAAGTGAATGCGACAGTCTCTAAAGCATAGCCCCAAAATGATAGCGGTAAATTGGTAAGAGACATCATAGATCGCACCATATCTAATAGAGTGCGATTATGACGTTCGGACACACCATTACGCTGAGGTGTTCCAGGCGGCGTGAGTTGTGAAACTATTCCACATTTTCTTAAGTGTGTGCCAAATTCGTGACTCAAGTATTCTCCCCCACGATCTGATCGCAAGAACTTGATTTTCCTGTCACGTTGATTCTGAACCTCACTCTGAAATTCCTTGAACTTTTCAAAGGTCTCAGACTTGTGTTCCATTAAGTAGACATACCCATATCTACTCAAGTCATCAGTGAGGGTGAGAACATAATGATAGCCACCGCGAGCCTCAACACTCATTGGACCGCACACATCAGTATGTATGATTTCCAATAAGTTGGTTGCTCGCTCCATTGTTCCTGAGAACGGAGTCTTGGTCATTTTACCCATGAGGCATGGTTCACACGTGTCAAATGATTCATAATCAAGAGACTCTAAAAGTCCATCTGCATGGAGCTTCTTCATGCGTTTGACACCTATGTGACCAAGGCGGCAGTGCCACAAGTATGTGGGACTATCATTATCAACCTTACATCTTTTGGTATTCACACTATGAATATGTGTAGCATTACGCTCGAGATTCATTAAGAATAAACCATTCACCATCGGAGCATGACCATAAAACACATCTCTCATATAAATAGAACAACCATTATTCTCGGATTTAAATGAGTAGCCATCTCGTATTAAACGAGATCCTGATACAATGTTCATGCTCAAAGCTGGCACTAAATAACAATTATTGAGGTTTAAAACTAATCCCGTAGGTAAATGTAGAGGTAGCGTGCCGACGGCGATCACATCGACCTTGGAACCATTCCCGACGCGCATTGTCACCTTGTCCTTCGCCAGTCTCCGTTTATTCCGTAGCTCCTGTTTTGAGTTACAAATGTGAGCAACCGCACCGGTATCAAATACCCAGGAGCTACTACGAGTACTGGTAAGGTACACATCAATTACATGTATATCACATATACCTTTCATGATGCCGGTCTTCTTGTCCGCTAAGTATTTGGGGCAGTTCCGCTTCCAGTGACCACTTCCCTTGCAATAAAAACACTCAGTCTCGGGCTTGGGTCCATTCTTTGGCTTCTTCCCGGCAGCTTGCTTACCGGGCGCGGCAACTCCCTTGCCGTCCTTCTTGAAGTTCTTCTTACCCTTGCCTTTCTTGAACTTAGTGGTTTTATTCACCATCAACACTTGATGTTCCTTTTTGACTTCTACCTCTGCTGATTTCAGCATTGAATATACCTCAGGAATGGTCTTTTCCATCCCATGCATATTGAAGTTCATCACAAAGCTCTTGTAGCTCGGTGGAAGTGATTGAAGGATTCTGTCAATGACCGCGTCATCCGGGAGATTAACTCCCAGCTGAGTCAAGCAGTTATGCAACCCAGACATTTTGAGTATGTGCTCACTGACAGAACTATTTTCCTCCATCTTACAGCTGAAGAACTTGTCGGAGACTTCATATCTCTCGACCCGGGCATGAGCTTGAAAAACCATTTTCAGCTCTTCGAACTTCTCATATGCTCTGTGTCTCTCAAAACGCTTTTGGAGCCCCGGTTCTAAGCTGTAAAGCATGCCGCACTGAATGAGGGAGTAATCATCAGCACGTGTCTGCCAAGTGTTCATAACGTCTTGGTTCTGTGGGACGGGTGCGTCACCTAGCGGTGCTTCTAGGACATAATCTTTCTTGGCAGCTATGAGGATGATCCTCAGGTTTTGGACCCAGTCCGTATAGTTGCTGCCATCGTCTTTCAGCTTGGTTTTCTCTAGGAACGCATTGAAGTTGAGGACAACGTGGGACATTTGATCTACAAGACATATTGTAAAGATTTTAGACTAAGTTCATGATAATTAAGTTCATCTAATCAAATTATTCAATGAACTCCCACTCAGATAGACATCCCTCCAGTCATCTAAGTATAACATGATCCGAGTTAACTAGGCCGTGTCCGATCATCACGTGAGATGGACTAGTCAACATCGGTGAACATCTTCATGTTGATCGTATCTTCTATACGACTCATGCTCGACTTTTCGGTCTTCTGTGTTCCGAGGCCATGCCTTTACATGCTAGGCTCGTCAAGTCAACCTAAGTGTATTGCGTGTGTAAATCTGGCTTACACCCGTTGTATTCGAACGTTAGAATCTATCACACCCGATCATCACGTGGTGCTTCGAAACAACGAACCTTTGCAACGGTGCACAGTTAGGGGGAACACTTTCTTGAAATTTTTACGAGGGATCATCTTATTTAAGCTACCGTTATTCTAAGCAAATAAGATGTAAAACATGATAAACATCACATGCAATCAAATAGTGACATGATATGACCAATATCATTTGCTCCTTTGATCTCCATCTTCGGGGCTCCATGATCATCGTTGTCACCGGCATGACACCATGATCTCCATCATCGTGTCTTCTTGAAGTTGTCTCGTCATCTATTACTTCTACTACTATGGCTAACGCTTTAGCAATAAAGTACAGTAATTACATGACGTTTATGTTGACACACAGGTCATAAATAAATAAAGACAACTCCTATGGCTCCTGCTGGTTGTCATACTCATCGACATGCAAGTCGTGATTCCTATTAGAAGAACATGATCATCTCATACATAACATATATCATTCATCACATCCTTTGGCCATATCACATCACAAAACACTTGCTGCAAAAACAAGTTAGACGTCCTCTAATTGTTGTTGCAAGTTTTTACGTGGCTGCTATAGGTTTCTAGCAAGAACGTTTCTTACCTATGCCAAAACCACAACGTGAATTGCCAATTTCTATTTACCCTTCATAAGGACCCTGTTCATCGAATCCGATCCGACTAAAGTGGGAGAGACAGACACCTGCCAGCCACCTTATGCAACTAGTGCATGTCAGTCGGTGGAACCGGTCTCACGTACGCGTACGTGTAAGGTTGGTCCGGGCTGCTTCATCCCACGATGCCGCCGAATCAAGATAAGACTAGTCACGGCAAGCAAATTGACAATATCGACGCCCACAACTACTTTTTGTTCTACTCGTGCATAGTAACTACGCATAGACCTAGCTCTGATACCACTGTTGGGGAACGTAGCAGAATTTTAAAATTTTCTACGCATCACCAAGATCAATCTATGGAGTCATATAGCAACGAGGGAGAGAGGAGTGCATCTACATACCCTTGTAGATCACGAGCGAAAGCGTTCAAGAGAACGGGGTTGATGGAGTCGTACTCGACGTGATCCAAATCACCGAAGATCCTAGCACCGAACAGACGGCACCTCCGCGTTCAACACACGTACGGAGCGAGGACGTCTCTCGCGCCTTGATCCAGCAAGGAGGAGGGAGAGGTTGAGGAAGAGGGCTCCAACAGTAGCACGACGGCGTGGTGGTGATGAAGCTGCAGTACTCCGGCAGGGCTTCGCCAAGCTCTTATGAAGGAGGAGAGGTGTTGGGGAGGGGAGGGGCTGCGCCTTGGATGTCGTATGCAGCCCTCCCCTCATCCCTCTATTTATAGGGGAAGGGGGAAGGGGGCCGGCCCCCTCTAGATGAGATCTAGAGGGGGGGGGGCAAGGGGAGGGGGGCTTGCCCCCCAAGCAAGGAGGCGCCCCCCTTAGGGTTTCCCCCAACCCTAGGCGCATGGGCCCTAGGGGGGTGTGGCGCCCCAGCCCACTTGGGCTGGTTCCCTTCTCCATACAGCCCATAAGGCCCTCCGAAGAGGTGGCCCCTCCCGGTGGACCCCCGGAACCCCTCCGGTGGCCCCGGTACAATACCGATATGCCCCCGAACCTTTCCGGCGACCGTATGACAACTTCCCATATATAAATATTTACCTCCGGACCATTCCGGAACTCCTCGTGACGTCCGGGATCTCATTCGGGACTCCGAACAACATTCGGTAATCACATACAAGTCTTCCTAACAACCCTAGCGTCACCGAACCTTAAGTGTGTAGACCCTACGGGTTCGGGAGACATGCAGACATGATCGAGACGACTCTCCGGTCAATAACCAACAGCGGGATCTGGATACCCATGTTGTCTCCCACATGCTCCACGATGATCTCATCGGATGAACCACGATGTCAAGGATTCAATCAATCCGTATACAATTCCCTTTGTCAATCGGTACGTTACTTGCGCGAGACTCGATCGTCGGTATCCCAATACCTTGTTCAGTCTCGTTACCGGCAAGTCACTTTACTCGTACCGTAATGCATGATCCCGTGATCAACCACTTGATCACATTGAGCTCATTATGATGATGCATTACTGAGTGGGCCCAGAGATACCTCTCCATCATACGGAGTGACAAATCCCAGTCTCGATTAGTGCCAACCCAACAGACACTTTCGGAGATACCTGTAATGTACCTTTATAGTCACCTAGTTACGTTGTGACGTTTGGCACACCCAAGGCACTCCTACGGTATCCGGGAGTTGCACAATCTCATGGTCTAAGGAAATGATACTTGACATTCAGAAAAGCTACAACAAACGAACTACACGATCTTTGAGCTAAGCTTAGGATTGGGTCTTGTCGATCACATCATTCTCCTAATGATGTGATCCCATTATCAATGACATCCAATGTCCATAGTCAGGAAACCATGACAATCTTTTGATCAACGAGCTAGTCAACTAGAGGCTTACTAGGGACGTGTTGTGGTCTATGTATTCACACATGTATTACGATTTCCAGATAACACAATTATAGCATGAACAATAGACAATTATCATGAACAAAGAAATATAATAATAACCATTTTATTATTGCCTCTAGGGCATATTTCCAACAATCGACGGTATGGACGACGATGCAGGAGACGAGCAGGCCCAAAACCCGATGTTTACCGGTCGCTGGTCGGCCACCTCTTCGTATGATGTGTATATGGTGGATATACCCAAAGAAAATAACGGCGATGACAAAGAAGACCCAGTCGAGGATAAACCTCCTGATATACAGCCAAAGCACGGGCGTCAGCGGCGCCGTTCTAAATCACGCTGTAGAAAAAACAGCAATACCGGCACAGGAGAAAACAATACTCCAGACGATGCCGAAGACAATGAAGACCCCGTCGAGCCAAATTCTGAATAGGACAAACGAGAAGACGGGCAAGTTAGCCTTGATGAACAAGCCATAAACGAAGACTCGGAGGACAGTAATTATCTTTCGCTTTCCGAGGATGAGGTGAGCCTCGGCAACGAGGATTTTATCGTGCCCGAGGAACCTCTCGAGCAGGAGCGCTTCAAGCGCCGGCTAATAGCCACTGCAAGGAGCCTGAAAAAGAAGTAGTAGTAGCTTCAAGCTGACAAAGGTTTTCTCAACGATAGATGAACTAATAACCTGGCAGCCGAGGAATACGGCCACGAGCGCCCAGCCAAAAGTTATCCGAAGCACAAATTGCTACCTCAGTTCGATGATGAGGCGCTAGAGCCCGTACCATCATCGCGCAATGCGGCTGACCGACCACCACGTGGCCAGGACAAAGCCGTAATTCAAGCCGAACACCAGCCCGTACCACCTCACCGTAAAGGCAAAGATAAAACAGCTCAGAGACATACATATGACCTGCAACAGGATTTGGACAATAGAGCAGGTTAGAACAGATCGATCTATGGATCGCAGGGACATGCCCCGACACGCGACAACGGCTACATAGCCGGACGCAACAATCATAATCACGCCCGGGCCGAGAACCGCAGACGGACTCCATCCGAGCTACGTCGCGATGTGGCCCGATATAGAGGCACCTCACACCCCCTTTGCTTCACTGACGAGGTAATGGAGCACGAATTCCCAGAAGGGTTTAAACCCATAAACATCGAATCATATGATGGGACAACAGACCCCGCGGTATGGATCGAGGATTTTCTTCTCCATATTCATATGGCCCGCGGTGATGATCTCCATGCCATCAAATACCTCACACTAAAACTCAAAGGACCAGCTCGGCACTGGTTGAACAGTTTGCCCGAAAACTCGATTGGCAGCTGGGAGGACCTGGAACAAGCCTTCCTTGACAACTTCCAGCTTGGACCGCATACTCGACCGTCCATGTCAGATCCACGGCACCCCTGATAAACCAACCAATCACACCAATAGAGGCAGTTGGGTTTTCAAACAGGCCGGCAAGTTAAATGCCGAAAACAAGGAGAAGGGGTCGCAAAGCAAGGACGATGACGAGGAGCCCTGTCCACCGAACACAAGGGGACAAAAGAAGTTCCCCCCTTAGGCCAAAACGGTGAACATGATATAAGCTAATCATATCCCCAAGAGCGAGCGCAAGCGCGCACTCAGGGACGTCTATGCGATAGAGCCAGTCGCCCCAAAATTTAACCCATGGTCGTCATACCCGATCACCTTCGATCGCAGGGATCATCCAACCAGTATCCGCCATGGCGGTTCAGCCGCACTGATCCTTGATCCAATAATTGATGGATTCCACCTGACGCGAGTCCTCATGGACGGTGGTGGCAGCCTCAACCTGCTCTATCAGGATACAGTGCACAAAATGAGCATCGATCCATCAAGGATCAAGCCCAGCAAAACTACCTTTAAAGGAGTTATACCAGGTGTAGAGGCCCATTGTACGGGCTCAATCACAGTGGAAGTTGTCTTCGGGTCCCTGGACAACTTCAGAAGCGAATAGTTGATCTTCGATATCGTCCCCTTTCGCAGTGGCTATCACGCACTGCTCGGACGAACCACATTCGCTTGATTTAATGCGGTGCCATACTACGCTTATCTCAAGCTCAAGATGCCCGGACCACGCCGGGTCATAATAGTCAGTGGAAACACGGAGAGTTCCCTCCATACTGAAGAACACATCGCGGCCCTGGTAGCGGAAGTATAGAGCGGCCTTTTAAGGCAGAATTTTAATTCAACAGCCAAGCTCCCGGACACTGTCAAACGAGTCCGGACTACTCCGCAGCTTGACAGTCCGGCTCGTCAGAAGTCAGACTAGCAATTCGGCCTCCATCTCAGCCCTGACCAAATGGCGGCATATGTACTGCACGCACATAACTACGCACTGAAAATACCATGGGCAGAGACGGAGGCATAACCAGACTGTGGTCCACAATACGGCTTCGACCTTCCCCGGACACACATACTTTCACTTTTTCTTTTTTATCCTTTTCAGGTTTCTCTTCCACAGGCCCCTCGCGGCGGCCTGCTCAGCTGTCCTCTCGAAGGACGGATACACCAAGGCGGCAAGTAGCACAAACGTGTGGGGGAATCTCTAGACGTTCTCTTCGACGGTCGTCCTACCTATTTTCAGGACCCGCATGCAGCTCTCCCTTGGTCTCGTCATGTTAAATAGCCAGGTTGCTTATCACACTACTTGTACAAATACGCTTTGACATATTAATCAAACTATAATGGGAACATTTTGCGGCCCAACTTTTACGGCACTAGCTTACTACTTCATTTTTTCCTTGATAATCTTATCAATTGCACCTGTACACTTTGGTACGCCTTAATTTGCCAGGTGCTTCACTGCGCCCCATACTACGGCAACAAAGTCCGAATACCTTTTACAGTATAGTTCAGCACCCCGAATTTAGCATTATATGCATTGGCTCCGAATCATGTCTTTGGTCAATAGTTGGGTTGCCCGGCTCCTGTGGTTACTACCTTACGTTCCGCTATATCGGCTAGGGTAGTAAAGGGAGAACTACTGTGATTGTGTCCTGGTTTATCTGGATGAGCACCTCAGTAGAGAAAGCCAAAAACTAACTGTCATGATGCGGTGTGAGCCGGTCAGCTGTTCGGAGGTTACAAATCTTTTATGATTTTTCCTGCATTATGCGACGAATCGGTCTTTACCCGATCAGGTGTTTACATCACCCTAGTTCAGACTCACGAATACTAGGGGCTGTGCCTATATTTTTTATTTTTCAAACTCCTATGGCTAAGTGAGGGTGATAAAGCCACATAGTCCAATTGCCTAGTTCTATGCGCTAAACACCTCCTAAAAGGACCAAGTTTTTGGATCAAGAGTGTTTAGATTCCACCCCGAACACCCCCGTACTACCTACATGGGGGTTGAAGCCGACGACTGGACAACTCTCAAGATTTAATAAAAATGGCCGCACAGGAGGTAAAATTTTAATAATAACAAGCATTATATTACATAATAGCTTTGTTTCATCATACAGGACAGGATAACATGAATGTATTCATTCAAAAATAATGTCCTTCGCACATTGCTCTGCTATAGTGCGGGATCCCTCCAGGACATCATCAAAATACCGCTCGGGCGTGCGGTGCTCCTTGCCAGCGGGCGGTCCCTCGGTCGCGAGCTTGACGGCGTTCATCTTCGCCCACTTCACCTTGACGCGGGCGAAGGCCATCTATGCACCCTCGATGTAGACCGACTGTCGGTGTCAAAACTGGCGGATCTCGGGTAGGGGGGCCCAAACTATGCGTCTAAGGTCGATGGTAACAGGAGACGGGGGACACAATGTTTACCCAGGTTCGGGCCCTCTCTATGGAGGTAATACCCTACTTCCCGCTTGATTGATCTTGATGAATATGAGTATTACAAGAGTTGATCTACCACTAGGTCGTAATGGCAAAACCCTAAAAGTCTAGCCTATCTTACTATGATTATGACGATATATGTCTACGGACGTAGCCCTCCGGTTTATATAGACACCAGAGGGATCTAGGGTTACATAAGGTCGATTAGAGAGAAAGAAATCTTCATATTTGGTCGCCAAGCCTGCCTTCCACACCAAGGAGAGTCCCATCCGGACACGGGTAGAGTCTTCGGCCTTTGTATCTTCACAGCCCATCAGTCCGGCCCATCTCTAATAGGTCGGACGCCCGAGGACCCCTTAGTCCAAGACTCCCTCAGTAGCCCCTGAACTAGGCTTCAATGACGAGGTGTCCGGCGCACAGATTGTCTTCGACATTGCAAGGCGGGTTCTTTCATGGGTTTGTCACGACAGATGTCCTTGTGAAAGGACTTAGTCGTGGAGCCATCACAACGGTTTAGCTTAAATGGATTAAACCGGACAAGAGGACACAGGGAGTTTTATACTAGTTCGGCCCCTTCGAGGAAGGTAAAAGCCTACGTCTAGTTGTGATTGGTATTGCTAGGGTTTCGAAGGCCAGGCTCTCGAGTTGTTTTCTGTCCCTTGAACCGCTGCTGGGTCGTCCCCTTATATACATGGGTGGCGCCCGTCAGTTTACAGAGTCCTGAATCCGGATCATAAACGTTTCCGGTTCGGTCTCTACACTTCCTATCTTACAAAGCAAGTTACATGATTAAGTCGGTTTACATCTACAGGCCTTAAGTCACTTCTGGGCCTTGGGCCTTCGTAAAGCATCATCATCTTCACATCTTCATAAAGTTAATCCGGCTACTCCTGGCCGGTTTAGGTCCAATAGTAATATCCCCAACATTAGGCCCCAGATTGATTTGAACAGGGTTCATGTCAATCCTTAGTAAAAACTTCGTCTTCCACATCTTCTCATACTTTGGTAAACCGCCATCACGTCATCTTCTCGGACCGTGGTAAACTGGTGTGACGTCATCTGTAAAACTGCGTATGACACATCTTCATTAAATGGTCCTCCGACAATCGAGGCGACAGCTCCGCCTCTCTTCTATGTTTTGGCTCCTCGATTTTCGCGCCTGACACCTATCCCTTGCCTTTATAAATAAGACCGAGGGGTCATTTCACTTTTTCCCCCTCGTGCCTCCTCGTGTCGTCTTCCTTGCGCTGCTCAACCTCCAGAGCTCCGCCGCCACCGTCGACTGTCGCCTCTGCTCCGACCCCGGCTGCTGCATCACCCTGAACGCACCAGAATACTGTGGCATCTCTCCGCCGTTCCTGTGATACTGGTAACCCTTTTTCCTTCCACCCTAAATCTTGTTTTTAGGGTTTCACTGCTCGTCGGAGTTCATCGAAAAACTCAGTGCTGTTCTTCTCGTTTCTTCTCTGTAGCATCCCAGGCTAGGTTGGATCTGTTATCCTCGCGCGACCGTAGCCATAATCATATTCTCCTTATTAGACTCTCTCTTTATACGAAGAACAACTTATCTGAATCTGCTGAACTGTCTAAATATATGAAGCTTGAACCTGAATATATTCCAGTTTCTGTCATACCTTAGATCCGAAATTTTCATATAACTCTGTGAAATCTGCTTCCCCTTACTTTGGTATTTTTGGATCTGTAAACCTCACACCAATATAGGCGGTTTAACTTTGTATAAGCAATCTATACCATTAGCCCTCTGATAAACCGGAGGAGCCTTTTACCTCCATAGTTATACTCCGGTTTAACAGTGTCTGGGTACCCCTGTTCTGGTATTGCCTTTTTACCCATTATTGCATTGGTCTCCGGTTATGCAATTTCACATATCAGTATATCTTTTACTCCATTGCATCTTGTATATCATCATGAGTGATTTATAAACCGGCCTTTCATTTCCAGCTTGTTTGTTTCGCAATGGCCAAACAATTTACCGCTTGCAACTGGGCTCGTTCCCGGGTCACCGAGGAACAATTGAACTATATGGTCAGCATCGGCTCCTTGCCTAAGAAAACTGAAATTAAATGGCGAGTTCCAGGAGCAGAAAATCCTCTGACCCCAAGGCAGGGTGAGGTGGTGGTATTTGTTGACCACATAAGCCGTTGCTTCAAACCGCCAGGGTCAAAGTTTTACCGAGATGTGCTTGCCAATTTCCAACTCCATCCTCAAGACATCGGGCCCAACTCAGTATCCAATATATGCAACTTCCAGGTCTTTTGTGAAGTGTACCTACAGGAAGAACCAACTGCGGAGCTGTTCCGGGACTTTTTTCACTTAAACCGGCGCACGGAATTTGTAAATGGCCCCAACACTGAACTTGGTGGTGTCTCAATTCAGAAGAGGAAAGAAGTTGAATTCCCTCATGCCAAACTGCACAGCCACCCAAAGGAATGGAACCAGACTTGGTTTTACTGCAGAGACACTTCTCCTGAAGATGAGAATCCCCTCCCAGGCTTTCGTGATCATCGGCTTTCCAACACCCATCTGATGCCGCAACGCTTAAGTTCCACAGAAAGGGCGAAATATGCCCCTCAACTCGCCAAACTCCGGGCTTTTATGGCCAATGGTTTAACAGGTGTTGATTTCATGCGCTGTTGGATATCTTGGAGCATCTTGCCGCTAAGCCGGTGTCCCAGTTTAATGTGTGAGTACACCGGTGAGGTTGACGACCCTCAATGCCATTGCAACATTCAAGTGACTGATGAAGAAGTCACTGAAGGTGTAAAGAAAAAATTGAATGAATCGGAACTAGTCTGTAGTCAAACCGGCCTGAACCCCTTCTATACTAAGAACAGACCGCCTGCTGTAAGTACTATACTTCCCTTTCATCTTTGATATCTTTAATTTGTTCAACTTGTAATCCTTTTCTGTGTATGTATGTATAGGGTGATGATCCCTTCTGGAAATGGAAATTCGTAGAAAAAGTAGTAAAGCCAATTGGGGATAAAGCGGTCAACCATCTCGCCCCAAAACCAAAGCCGTCAAACGGACGTCAAAACGGAAAACGGCTGACCAGATCAACATGGAACTTGACGATGATACTGATGATCCGGAAGTTGAGGTAGAACTTTACTCACTTGGCTCCCTTTTCATGCATCTCATTAACAATGATCTTCCTCAGGAGGACGCAGAAGGTAGTCAAGCTGATGATGTAGAGGTAATTACCCTTTCCTCTGGTTCAGACTCTAAGCCAACACAAAAAACCCGTCAAGCAGTCCGGAAAGTAAGCTTTTCTCATCCTCTTGCTCATTTGGATCCAAAATTTATTTTGAATACTCAGCAACATGAAGCTCGCCGGACAACCCGACACAGTGGCCAACAGGTTACTTCAACCGGTTTACCTGACACCCCGGTTCGGAAGCGCCGGTCTGAGGTCTCTCCTACTCCTAACATACCCCAAGGCAGGTTATTTCAGACAACCTCTTAATCCGTCCAATTCGAATTATCAGGTGACACCTCCCTCATCCTCTAGTGAATCGACAGCAACTCAACTCCCCCTCTGAAAACTATGGCTGGGTAAGCTTTGTAACCTTTCCTCTCAATGTGTTGTAAATCTGGAATAAAATGTTAACCCTCTTTTTAATTTTGCCTGCAGAGCCAAAGCCAGACCCAGCAAGAAAGCTCGGGTCAACAATCCACCCGAAGACCCAGCCACTTTTGAAGAAGAACCAATAGGTGACCCGGACCAGACTTGTGAACCGGAGGGCCCTCATCCTGAAGCCGCCTCTGATGAACCGCCCCTTCAAGGCCAAAACACTATTGAACCAACAGACGCTGAGCCTGCCGCACCTGATGCTGAACCGGCAGAACCAAAACGGGCTAGTCCGGTGAAAGACGCTAATACTCCATTATCACCAGCCAAAAACACTGAAGGCCAAGGAGAGGACGTTATCATTAACAGAATGGGCCAGAACTCTCCTGGCCACCCCGTAGTCTTGGCTCAACATAGTGCCAAAGAAGAACGGGCTGCTAGGGAAAAAGGCAAGTGGAGTAGCGATTTATCAAGTTATACTCATCTCAACACTGAAGAGCTTCACTCTGGCTTCCTGAACCGTCTACACTCAAACCGGGACTATGAAGCCGGTTTGGTGAACTTGATGAAGGAGCGATATGAGGTATTTTCATCTCCCTTTGTTTGTTGATTCATAGCTGAAATACTATCCCAAGTAGCCCCCAAGGGACGTTTTATGATGTTAATCATAAACTGGGTCTTTGTAGCACTTTAAGTTTCTCTTCACTGATCCTCAAAATGTCCGGTCACTAATAAGAACCAAAACTCATCCTTTAATAATTGGACAACTTTCCGCAGCGTAGCCCGCAAAGGCCGGTTTAACTTGACAAGTTAATCCGGGTTTTAATCCATGCATCCGTTTTTAAATAGACGTACATTAGCCCCCAAGTGTCAAGGATAATGCTTGCATTGTTCTGGAGACTTGTATAAAATGTAACAATTTAAAGCAAGTAGGCATTAGCCCCCAAGTACGAAGTGCATAACTTGTTATATGCTTTGTACTTAGAACATATATATCCTGTTGTTTGACATATCTTCAATGTTGCAGGCTGAACTGAGGAATAGAGATGCCCAAAACGCTGACTTGCAAGAGAATGTGAAGTCACAACAGGCAGAAGCTGCAAAAGCCAAAGAGGAGCTGACTCAAGCCCTGGCCGTAATGGAAAAACTGAAAGAATCTTTCAACAAAGATCGTGCTGACTGGGAAACCGAAAAATCCGGTTTAACCAAAAGAGCTGAAGACGCCGAGGCAGCCCTGAAACCAATTGTAGATGAACTAGCTGGCTTGAAACGGCAAGTCAACGCTATGACTTCTGCTATCTTTGGTAAGTATCTCCTTATGTGTTTTGCGCAATGCAATGAACCTTATCATTGACCAGAAGGTTGACATAAACCCTTGGCAGGCACTCGGATTGCTCATCTTGGTACAGACATGCGGATGAAACTCAAAGTGGCGTATACTTTGATTGAACAGTTATACTCTGGGTCTCAGCGGGCTATTTGCACGACGGCTTACAACAAACCAGCACCAACCCTGATAAAAGAAACACTTGAGAAGCTGGCCATGTTACCAGACCGGATTGCTGAACTGAAGAAGGCAGCCGCAAGAGCAGGAGCTTTAACCACACTTATTCGAGCCAAAGCCTGGATTCCATACCTTGAAGCGGAGGATATCATTAAAGGATACCCAGGCGAGAAGGAGGACAGTTCAAACTTCGACAATGATGACCTCCGGCGGCTGACCAAAGAGATGCGGCCAATAGCTAGCAAGCTGGCCGAAGACACGGACTTGTCCCATATTCAACCGGCCTATGACGCTGAAGGGAAAAGACGGCCTGCCTAAATCCATGAAGTTGAAGAACTTGTGCCTCCGATTCGTAAGCATACTTACGCTCCTAATATTAATCCATCCAGTCTTATCCATGAAGAGGCAGTATTTCAAGCTTTAACAGGAATCGATTGGTCGACGGTTGATTTCCAGTGTCTGGGGAGGGATGAAGAGGTGCCCACACCAACTGACCCTCAACCATCAAACCGTCCAGACGAAGCGTCTTAAATCGGTCGCCGGTTTACTAGCTATTACGTACCGATACTTTGAAAAACAATTATACAATTGGAGCCGCTTTGAAAGCTTCTTGTAATAGGATAGCCAAAACTCCGTTATCTGTCATGCCATCGAGCATGTTTTGTAATACCTCGTGACAGCCTGTTCCACCTTTTGGGATATATTTATGCATAGCCCATGATGAATTATGTTCCTGGGTACAACAACTTAAAAGTATCTAGCGGTTTATCGCTAGATGGGTCATGATGCCCAACAAGTATACAATACTTAGATGAATAATCGAAGTGTTTGTATAAAAAGCAATATGTACATCATACCTCATTGGTTTACCAACGGCATATACGGCAAAGGTTTTAATACCAATCTGGAACATTGATAACCCCTGTCCTTATTATGCCGGATTATGATAATAAACCGCACTGGGATATAATAACCACCAGGTTTCCTTTATAGTACTGGTGATTTAGTCAAACCAGACCGGAGCAACAAAATGCCGGTTTATAACTGATCATGGATGAACAACCTGTAGTTGAAAACCAAGCCGGGTCAAGGACACTGGATTATCAGAACATAGGATGAACCGCAATAAGGGCGAAAGAGTTAACAAATAAAAAAAGAAATATTCAAGGCTTTTTACGAGCTGCCAGGCTCCAAATTGAGGCTTTTCATGGGCTGCCAGGCCTCTGAGTTAAACCATTTAGCAAAACCTTTTAAGACGGGCCTCCAATTAACCAATCGTCGTTTTAACTTTGACAAGTTCAGGGTCTGTAGAAGATTGACTTGTCAAACGTTCGACGGGTCATACCAGGATTACCTGGACAGGAGTGGCTTACTTGATGAAGGCAGGTTAACCCAGGGTTTTAGGTGAATACACCAGGCTTCCAAGCCGTGGCTTGATAGCCAATTACAAGGGTCCTTTCAAACTCTTTGTTGCTTTGCAAAGAGCCCCCATGTAACTTTGTGAGCTGTGCTCAGTGTGTGCCCATGTTTGAGTTTGTGCTTTGTGCAACACTCTCTTTGGCTCCACATATTTTTCTTTTGTGGCTTAAACGCCTATCAAGAGGTGTAGCTATGGTGTGACAACAACCAAGCCCCTAGTGATATCCCTTCGTGGCTTCAAACCGATCAAGAGGTGTAGCTATGGTTCAGATACGACCAAGCCCCCTAGTGATTTTCTTTATATCCGTGCGGCTGCTGAGTCCGGATTAAAAAAACTCCGCTTTGTTAGTAAACTCTTGTAAGCACACACATGATGTAAAAAGAACAGATACCCCGCTGTAACGGAGGCTCTGGTTTATCATATAATATATACATCGTCATAAATATGTACACATGAAGAGCCTATGCCTTCAAGTATAGTAAGGCCGAAGAAGAGCTATGTTCCATGGCCGCTTGGTCTCCTCCTCCGATTTACGTGAGTCTTTGTGTTCTCGAACATCAATGAGGTAGTAAGACCCGTTGTGCATATTCTTGCTGACCACAAAGGGTCCTTCCCAAGGTGGGGATAACTTGTGCATATTAGTCTGATCCTGGATGAGCCGGAGCACCAAATCGCCTTCTTGAAAGGTTTTGGTCTTAACCCGGCGGCTGTGATAATGTCGGAGATCTTGTTGATAAATCGCCGAACGTGCTGCTGCAAGATCACGCTCTTCATCCAACAGGTCCAGGGAATCTTGACATGCCTTCTCATTATCAGCTTCAACGTAGGCTATCACACGGGGCGAGTCATGACGGATGTCACTAGGAAGAACTGCCTCTGCTCCATAAACCATGAATAAAGGTGTGTAACCCGTAGACCTATTGGGTGTGGTGTTGATGCTCCATAACACAGAAGGTAGCTCCTCAACCCAACAACCCAGTGTCCGCATTAAAGGAACCATAAGCCTGGGTTTGATACCTCATAGAATTTCTTGATTTGCCCTCTCCGCTTGACCATTAGACTTGGGGTGAGCCACTGATGCTAGATCGAGCTGGATGTGCTCACATTGGCAAAATTCCTCCATCTCCCCTTTTGACAGGTTAGTACCATTATCAGTTATAATACTGTGTGGAAAGCCAAACCAGAATATCACCTTTTTGATGAACTTAACCGCCGTGGCCGCATCACACTTACTGACTGGTTTTGCCTCCACTCATTTGGTAAATTTATCAACTGCTACTAACAGGTGGGTCTTTTTGTCCTTGGATCGCTTGAAGGGTCCAACCATATCAAGCCCCCAAGTCGCAAACGGCCAAGTTATTGGAATCATCCTCAACTCTTGAGCCGGAATGTGCGCACGGCGGGCAAATTTTTGACAACCGTCACATATCTTGACTAAATCCTCCGCATCAGCATGCGCTGTCAACCAGTAAAAACCATGGTGAAAAGCTTTAGCAACCAAAGATTTTGAACCGGCGTGGTGACCGCAATCTCCTTCATGGATTTCTCGCAAAATCTCACAACCCTCTTGAGGAGAAACACAACGCTGAATTGCTCCTGAAACGCTGTAATGATGTAACTGAGTATGGTCATGGACTTGGAACACCGGATTATCTGTCGAGCCAACGTTTCATCGTCTGGTAACTCGCCCCGGTTCATGTAAGCCAGATATGGGATTGTCCAATCCGGTATGACGTGCAGAGCTGCCACCAATTGAGCCTCCGGATCCGGAATAGCCAACTCTTCTTCGGTTGGTACCTTGACTGACGGATGATGCAATACGTCAAGAAAGACATTTGGCGGAACCGGTTTACGCTGAGAACCGAGACGACTTAAAGCGTCCGCCGCTTCATTCTTTCGCCGGTCTATATGGTCCACCTGATAACCCTTGAAGTGACTAGCCACTGTGTCCACCTCTCGCCGATATGCAGCCATGAGTGGGTCTTTAGAATCCCAAGTGCTAGACACCTGTTGAGCCACCAGATCTGAATCCCCGAAGCACTTAACCCGGATTAAGTTCATCTCCTTAGCCATCCGAAGACCGTGGAGCAAAGCCTCATATTCAGCTGCATTGTTAGTACAAGGGAACATTAAACGGAGGACATAACAAAATTTGTCACCTCGTGGGGACGTTAGTATGACTCCGGCCCCCGAGCCCTCCAACTGTTTGGACCCATCAAAATGAATAGTCCAATATGTATTATCTGGTTTCTCTTCAGGTGCCTGTAACTCCGTCCAATCATTGATGAAGTCCACGAGTGCCTAGGATTTGATTGCTGTGCGGGGTATATATTTGAGCCCATGAGGTCCAAGCTCAATAGCCTAGTTGGCAATCCGGCCAGTTGCTTCTCTGTTTTGAATGATATCTCCCAGAGGGGCTGAACTGACCACTGTGATGGGATGGCCCTGAAAATAGTGTTTAAGCTTCCGACTTGCCATAAACACTCCATACACTAGCTTCTGCCAATGTGGATACCTCTGCTTTGACTCAATGAGCACCTCACTGATATAATAAACCGGCCGTTGAACCGGATATTCCTTGCCGGTTTCCTTGCGCTCTACCACAATGGCCATGCTAACAGCTCGAGCATTAGCAGCCACATATAGCAATAACGGCTCTTTATCGATCGGCGCTGCAAGCACAGGCGGTTTAGCTAACTGCCTCTTCAGATCCTCAAACGCTTTATCAGCTGCCTCGCTCCAGACAAAATTATCTGTTTTCTTAAGCATCTGATATAAAGGGATGGCCTTCTCTCCAAGGCGACTGATAAACCGGCTTAAAGCTGTAATCCGGCCGGCCAGGCGTTGAACGTCATTGATACACGCCAGTTTAGCCAAAGATGTAATTGCTGAATGTTTTTCCGGATTCGCTTCAATACCTCTGTTTGACACCAGAAAACCCAAGAGCTTGCCTGCCGAAACACCAAAGACACATTTCTCCGGATTGAGCATCATCTTGTAAACCCGGAGGTTGTCAAAGGTTTCTCTCAAATCATCTATCAATGTTTCCTCCTTTCTGGACTTGATCACAATATCATCCACATATGCATGAACATTACGCGCAATCTGTGTATGAAGGCAATTCTAAACACAACGCTGATAAGTTGTCTGGGCGCTCTTCAGTCCAAAGGGATGGAGACATAACAGAAGGCTCCAAAAGGAGTGATGAAGGCTGTCTTCTCCTGGTCCTTAACTGCCATTTTGATCTGATGATAACCAGAGTAAGCATCCAGAAAACATAAACGGTCACAACCCGTCGTAGCATCAATGATCTGATCAATACGAGGGAGGGCAAAGGGGTCTGCAGGGAAAGCTTTATTCAAATCTGTGTAATCCACACACATCCGCCAAGTGCCGTTTTTCTTAAGAACCAGCACTGGATTAGCCAACCACTCTGGATGAAAGACCTCCACGATAAACCCTGCGGCCAACAACCGAGCTACCTCTTCACCGATAGCCTTACGCCTTTCTTCATTGAAGCGGTGGAGAAACTGTCGGACCGGTTTAAACTTAGGATCAATGTTGAGTGTGTGCTCAGCGAGTTCCCTCGGTACACCTGGCATGTCAGAAGGTTTCCATGCAAAGATGTCCCGGTTCTCACGGATGAACTCGACGAGCGCGCTTTCCTATTTGGGATCCAGGTTAGCGCTGATACTGAACTGTTTGGATGAATCGCCAGGAACAAAGTCAACCATCTTAGTATCTGTGGCCGATTTAAACTTCAACGCTGGATCGTGTTCCGTAGTTGGCTTTTTCAAAGAAGTTATGTCTGCCGGATCAACTTGCTCCTTATAGAATTTCAACTCCTCTGTAGCACAAACCGACTCAGCATAAGCCGCATCACCTTCCTCACATTCCAAAGCGATCTTTCTGCTTCCATGTACTGTGATAGTCCCCTTATGACCTGGCATTTTAAGCTGTAGATAAACATAACACGGCCTCGCCATGAATTTAGCATAAGCCGGCCGCCCAAACAAGGCGTGGTACGGACTTTTGATTTTTACCACCTCAAAGGCCAATGTTTCTGACCTTGAATCTTAATCATCTCCAAAAGCCACCTCTAAGGCTATCTTGCCCACATGATATGCAGACTTACCAGGCACCACACCATGAAAAACGGTGTTTGACGGTTTAAGATTCTTATCCGTCAACCCCATACGGCGGAATGTGTCATAATATAGAATGTTGATACTACTTCCCCCATCCATGAGCACTTTAGTAAACTTGTATCCCCCAACTTGAGGGGCCACCACCAGGGCCAAGTGACCCGGATTGTCAACCCGGGGTGGGTGATCCTCTCTACTCCACAAAATGGGTTGCTCAGACCAACGCAAATACTGAGGCACTACTGGTTCAACAGAGTTTACTGCCCTCTTGTGAAGCTTATGATCACGTTTACACAAACTAGTAGTGAAGACATGATATTGCCCACTATTTAGCTACTTGGGATTGCTCTGGTAACCCGACTGCTGCTGCTGCTGGTTCCCCTGATGGTTGTAACCTCCCTGGTGGCCTTGGTGCCCTTGATTGATGTGTCCGGTTTGGTTGCCTTGAAACCCTAAACCGGAACCGCCACCTCCGTAACCCGGCCCGTGGTAACCACCTCCTGAACCGCTGGGAGGGCCATTATCATACTGGAACATATTGGAGTTCTTGAAATCCCGCATGATATAACAGTCCTTCCAAAGATGCGATGCTGGCTTCTCCTTTGATCCATGCTTTGGACAGGGTTGATTTAACAGGCGTTCCAAATTGGGGCCTGAACCTCCGCCCCTCTGGGGCTGCTTGCCCTTGCGGCACTGGCCATTTTGCTGAGCATTGGCGTTAGCTACAAAGTCCAAGCTGCTGTCGGCCTTGCACTTACCACTGTTCCCATGGCTTGCCGGATTATGCTGCTGACCCTTAGTGTTGCCGTTCTTCTTCCCTTTCCCCGGTTTGTCCTCCTCTGAGTCCGGGTACTTGGTATTATCTGAATCGGCATACTTAACCAAAGCGGCCATGAGCGTTGACATATCATTGCAGTGACGCTTGAGCCTTCCTAACTTCTGTTTGAGCGGCAGAAAACGGCAATTGCCCTCCAATGTTAATACTACGGTATCTGCATTGATACGATCCAATGAGTGCAAAATTGCTGAGACCCGCTTGACCCAATGGGTCGTGGACTCCCATTCCTCTTGGACACAAGCGGCCAGATCCACGATTGACATCGGCTGCTTACAAGTATCCTTGAAGTTCTGGATAAACCGATGCTTCAAATCGGCCCATGATCCGACAGAATTAACTGGTAAGCTCTTTAACCAAGTACGAGCTGTTCCCTCCAACATCATGGTGAAGTATTTGGCACATACCGCTTCATCCACATCCAACATCTCCATTGCCATCTTATAACTTTCAACCCATGCCTCTGGTTGTAAATCGGCGGTGTAATTGGGCACCTTACGAGGTCCTTTGAAATCCTTGGGCAGTCTCACATTACGCAAAGCGGGGGTGAGACACGACACCCCTAAGGAACTGAATACCACCCCTGGTTCTACTGAAGCGGTAGGGTGTACCAGAGTATGTTGACACACTCCGTGTCGAGCTGCTAACTCGGCCTCCCGATGCGCGCGGCCATGATCCACAACATCTTGCGCATTAGCACCTCCCCCTACCGGGTAGTGCCCTCACGGCGAGTTACGGCGACGTGAGCTGCTTGACACAGCCAGTTCATCCTCCACGTGTCTGCTATAGCTCCGGCTTGGACGGGGAGTAGAATGAATCCTCTCACGACTGTGTGAGTATGCCTGCTGCTGGTTTAGCGCCGTTTGAAGGAGGTCTCTAGCCCGACGTGCCTCAATCGCAACTGGTGATTCGCCGTCGGTTGGGAGGGCTGCCAGGCGTGAAGCGGCGGCCACGATATTGTCCAACGGGTTTAAATAATGCCCGGGAGGTGTTGGTACATACTGCAGCACAACATTGTTCCGACGAGGCGGGTCCATCGTGCACGGTTGAACCGGCGCTCCTGTTCCTGGTGCCTCCGTCCGGTTCAGTACTGGCTGGTGGCTAGCTCCTGCTCCTGGTGTGTTGAAGAGGTTTCATGTGTTGGGGAACATAGTAATTTCAAAAATTTCCTACGCACATGCAAGATCATGGTGATGCATAGCAACGAGAGGAGAGAGTGTTGTCCACGTACCCTCGTAGACCGAAAGCGGAAGCGTTAGCACAACGCGGTTGATGTAGTCGCGCGTCTTCACGATCCGACCAATCAAGTACCAAACGCACGGCACCTCCGAGTTCTGCACACGTTCAACTCGATGACGTCCCTCGAACTCCGATCCAGCCGAGCTTTGAGGGAGAGTTCCGTCAGCACGACGGTGTGGTAACAATGATGATGTTCTACCGATGCAGGGCTTTGCCTAAGCACCGCTACGATATGATCGAGGTGGATTATGGTGGAGGGGGGCACCGCACACGGCTAAGAGATCCAAGGGATCAATTGTTGTGTCTATGGGGTGCCCCCTGGCCACGTATATAAAGGAGTGGAGAGGGGAGGGGCCGGCCCTCTCTATGGCGCGCCCTAGGGGAGTCCTACTCCCACCGGGAGTAGGATTCCCGCTTTCCTAGTAGAACTAGGAGCCCTTCCAAGTAGTAGGAGTAGGAGGGAAGGAAAGGGAAGGGAAAAAGAGAAGGAAGGAAGGGGGCGCCCCCTCCCTAGTCCAATTCGGACCAGCCCATGCGGAGGGGTGTGGCCACCCTGTGAGGCCTTTCTCTCCTTTCCCGTATGGCCCATTAAGGCCCAATGCGAATTCCCGTAACTCCCCGGTACTCCTGAAAATACCCAAATCACTCGGAACCTTTCCGATGTCCGAATATAGTCGTCCAATATATCGATTTTTACGTCTCGACCATTTCGAGACTCCTAGTCATGTCCCCAATCTCATCCAGGACTCCGAACTCCTTCGGTACATCAAAAAACATAAACTCATAATATAACAGTCATCGAACTTTAAGCGTGCGGACCCTACGGGTTCGAGAACTATGTAGACATGACCGAGACACGTCTCCGGTCAATAACCAATAGCGGAACCTGGATGCTCATATTGGCTCCTACATATTCTACGAAGATCTTTATTGGTCAAACCACATAACAATATACGTTGTTCCCTTTGTCATCGGTATGTTACTTGCCCGAGATTCGATCGTCGGTATCTCAATACCTAGTTCAATCTCGTTACCGGCAAGTCTCTTTACTCGTTCCGTAATACATCATTCTGTAACTAACTCATTAGTTGCAATGCTGGCAAGGCTTTAAGTGATGTACATTACCGAGTGGGCCCAGAGATACCTCTCCGACAATCGGAGTGACAAATCCTAATCTCAAAATACGCCAACCCAACATGTACCTTTGGAGACACCTGTAGAGCACCTTTATAATCACCCAGTTACATTGTGACGTTTGGTATCACACAAAGTGTTCCTCCAGTAAACGGGAGTTGCATAATCTCATAGTCATAGGAACATGTATAAGTCATGAAGAAAGCAATAGCAACAAATTAAACGATCATGTGCTAAGATAACGGAATGGGTCAAGTCAATCACATCATTCTCCTAATGATGTGATCCCGTTAATCAAATGACAACTCATGTCTATGGTTAGGAAACATAACCATCTTTGATCAACGAGCTAGTCAGGTAGAGGCATACTAGTGATACTCTGTTTGTCTATGTATTCACACATGTATTATGTTTCCGGTTAATACAATTCTAGCATGAATAATAAACATTTATCATGATATAAGGAAATAAATAATAACTTTATTATTGCCTCTAGGGCATATTTCCTTCAGTCTCCCACTTGCACTAGAGTCAATAATCTAGTTCACATCGCCATGTGATTTAATACCAATAGTTCACATCACCATGTGATTAACACCCATAGTTCACATCGACATGTGACCAACACCCAAAGGGTTTACTAGAGTCAATAATCTAGTTCACATCGCTATGTGATTAACACCCAAAGAGTACTAAGGTGTGATCATGTCTTGCTTGTGAGAGAAGTTTAGTCAACGGGTCTGCCACATTCAGATCCGTATGTATTTTGCAAATTTCTATGTCAATAATGCTCTACATGGAGCTACTCTAGCTAATTGCTCCCACTTTCAATATGTATCCAGATTGAGACTTAGAGTCATCTGGATCAGTGTCAAAACTTGCATCGACGTAACCCTTTATGACGAACCTTTTGTCACCTCCATAATCGAGAAACATATCCTTATTCCACTAAGGATAATTTTGACCAATGTCCAGTGATCTACTCCTAGATCACTATTGTACTCCCTTGCCAAACTCAGGGCACGGTATACAATAAGTCTGGTACACAGCATGGCATATTTTATAGAACTTATGGCCAAGGCATAGGGAATGACTTTCATTCTCTTTCTATCTTCTGCCGTGGTCGGGCTTTGAGTCTTACTCAGTTTCACACCTTGTAACACAGGCAAGAACTCTTTCTTTGACTGTTCCATTTTGAACTACTTCAAAATCTTGTCAAGGTATGTACTCATTGAAAAACTTATCAAGCGTCTTGATCTATCTCTATAGATCTTGATGCTCAATATGTAAGCAGCTTCACCGAGGTCTTTCTTTGAAAAACTCCTCTCAAACACTCCTTTATGCTTTGCAGAATAATTCTACATTATCTCCGATCAACAATATGTCATTCACATATACTTATCTGAAATGATGTAGTGCTCCCACTCACTTTCTTGTAAATACATGCTTCACCGCAAGTCTGTATAAAACTATATGCTTTGATCAACTTATCAAAGCGTATATTCCAACTTCGAGATGCTTGCACCAGTCCATAGATGGATCGCTGGAGCTTGCATATTTTGTTAGCACCTTTAGGATTGACAAAACCTTCTGGTTGCATCATATACAACTCTTCTTTAATAAATCCATTAAGGAATGCAGTTTTGTTTATCCATTTGCCAGATTTCATAAAATGTGGCAATTGCTAACATGATTCGGACAGACTTAAGCATAGATACGAGTGAGAAACTCTCATCGTAGTCAACACCTTGAACTTGTCGAAAACCTTTTGCGACAATTCTAGCTTTGTAGATAGTAACACTACTATCAATGTCCGTCTTCCTCTTGAAGATCCATTTAATCTCAATGGCTCACCGATCTTTGGGCGAGTGAATCAAAGTCCATACTTTGTTCTTATACATGGATCTCATCTCAGATTTCATGGCCTCAAGCCATTTCGTGGAATCTGGGCTCATCATCGCTTCCGCATAGTTCGTAGGTTCGTCATGGTCAAGTAACATGACCTCCAGAACATGATTACCATACCACTCTGGTGCGGATCTCACTCTGGTTTACCTACGAGGTTCGGTAGTAACTTGATCTGAAGTTACACGATCATCATCATTAGCTTCCTCACTAATTGGTGTAGGAGTCACATAAACAGATTTCTGTGATGAACTACTTTCCAATAAGGGAGCAGACACAGTTACCTCATCAAGTTCTACTTTCCTCCCACTCACTTCTTTCAAGAGAAACTCCTTCTCTAGAAAGGATCCATTCTTAGCAACAAATATCTTGCCTTCGGATCTGTGATAGAAGGTGTACCCAACAGTTACTTTTGGGTATCCTATGAAGATGCACTTCTCCAACTTGGGTTTGAGCTTATCAAGATGATTTTTTTTTCACATAAGCATTGCAACCCCGAACTTTAAGAAACGACAGCTTAGGTTTCTTGCTAAACCATAGTTCATACGGTGTCATCTCAACAGATTTAGATGGTGCCCTTTTTAATGTGAATGCAGCTGTCTCTAATGCATAACCCCAAAACGATAGTGGTAAATCGGTAAGAGACATCATAGATTGCACTATATCAAATAAAGTACGGTTATGGCGTTCGGACACACCATTACGCTGTGGTGTTCCAGGTGGCATGAGTTTGTGAAACTATTCCACATTGTTTTAATTGAAGGCCAAACTCGTAACTCAAGTATTCGTCTCTGCGATCAGATCGTAGAAACTTTATTTTCTTGTTACGATGATTTTCCACTTCACTCTGAAATTCTTTGAACTTTTCAAATGTTTTAGACTTATGTTTCATCAAGTAGATATACCCATATCTGCTCAAATTATCTGTGAAGGTCAAAAAATAACGATACCCGCCGCGAGCCTCAACACTCATCAGACTGCATACATCAGTATGTATTATTTCCAACAAGTTTGTTGCTTGCTCCTATTGTTCTGGGAGAACAGAGTCTTAGTCATCTTGCCCATGAGGCACGGTTCGCAAGCATCAACTTTTTCATAATCAAGTGATTCCAAAAGCCCATCAACATGGAGTTTTTTCATGCGCTTTATATCAATATGACCCAAACGGTAGTGCCACAAATAAGTGGCACTGTCATTATTAACTTTGCATCTTTTGGCTTCAATATTATGAATATGTGTATCACTACGATTGAGATCCAACGAACCTTTTTTCATTGGGTGTATGACCATAGAAGGTTTTATTCATGTAAACAAAACAACAATTATTCTCTAACTTAAATGAATAACCGTTTTGCAATAAACATGATCCAATCATATTTATGCTCAACGCAAATACCAAATAACATTTATTTAGGTTCAACACTAATCCCGAAAGTATAGGGAGTGTGCAATGATGATCATATCAATCTTGGAACCACTTCCAACACGAATCGTCACTTCACCCTTAACTAGTCTCTGTTCATTCTGCAACTCCCGTTTCGAGTTACTACTCTTAGCAACTGAACCAGTATCAAATACCGAGGGGTTGCTACGAACACTAGTAAAATACACATCAATAATCTGTATATCAAATATACTTTTGTTCACTTTGCCATCCTTCTTATCCGCCAAATACTTGGGGCAGTTCCGCTTCCAGTGACCAGTCCCTTTGCAGTAGAAGCACTTAGTCTCAGGCTTAGGACCAGACTTGGGCTTCTTCACTTGAGCAGCAACTTGCTTGCCGTTCTTCTTGAAGTTCCCTTTCTTTCCCTTTTCCCTTTTCTTGAAACTAGTGGTCTTGTTAATCATCAACACTTGATGCTCTTTCTTGATTTCTACCTTCATCGATTTCATCATCATGAAAAGCTCAGGAATCGTTTTCATCATCCCTTGCATACTATAGTTCATCACGGAGTTCTACTAACTTGGTGATGGTGATTAGAGAATTCTGTCAATCACTATTTTATCTAGAAGATTAAGTCCCACTTGATTCAAGCGATTGTAGTACCCAGACAATCTAAACACATGCTCACTGCTTGAGCTATTCTCCTCCATCTTTTAGCTATAGAACTTGTTGGAGACTCATATCTCTCAACTCGGGTATTTGCTTGAAATATTAACTTCAACTCCTGGAACATCCATATGATCCATGACGTTCGAAACATCTTTGAAGTCCCGATTCTAAGCTGTTAAGCATGGTGCACTAAACTATCAAGTAGTCATCATATTGAGCTAGCCAAACGTTCATGACGTCTGCATCTGCTCCTGCAATAGGTCTGTCACCTGGCGGTGCATTAATGACATAATTCTTCTGTGTAGCAATGAGGATAAACCTCAGATCATGGACCCAGTCCGCATCATTGCTACTATCATCTTTCAACTTAGTTTTCTCTAGGAACACATATAAAACATAGGGAAGCAATAACACGAGCTATTGATCTATAACATAGATATGCAAATACTATCAGGAAAAAGTTCATGATAACTTAAAGTTCAATTAATCATATTACTTAAGAACTCCCACTTAGATAGACATCCTATAATCATCTAAGTGATCACGTGATCCAAATCAACTAAACCATAACCGATCATCACGTGAAAATGGAGTAGTTTTCAATGGTGAACATCACTATGCTAATCATACCTACTATATGATTCACGCTCGACCTTTCGGTCTCAGTGTTCCGAGGCCATATCTACATATGCTAGGCTCGTCAAGTTTAACCTGAGTATTCTACGTGTGCAAAAACTGGCTTGCACCCTTTGTAGATGGACGTAGAGCTTATCACACCCGATCATCACGTGGTGTCTGGGCACGGCGAACTTTGGCAATGGTGCATACTCAGGGAGAACACTTTTATCTTGAAATTTAGTGAGAGGTCATCTTATAATGCTACCGTCATAACTAAGCAAAGTAAGATGTATAGAAGATAAACATCACATGCAATCAAAATATGTGACATGATATGGCCATCATCATCTTGTGCCTTTGATCTCTATCTCCGAAGCATCGTCATGATCTCCATTGTCACCGGCATGACACCATGATCTCCATCATCTTGATCTATATCAATGTGTCGTCAGATGGTCGTCTCGCCAACTATTGCTCTTGCAACTATTGCTATCGCATAGCGATAAAGTAAATCAATTATTTGGCACTTGCATCTTATGCAATAGAGAGACAACCATAAGGCTTTTGCCAGTTGCCGATAACTTCAACAAAACATGATCATCTCATACAACAACTTATATCTCATCACGTCTTGACCATATCACATCACAACATGCCCTGCAAAAACAAGTTAGACGTCCTCTACTTTGTTGTTGCAAGTTTTACGTGGCTGCTACCGGGCTTAGAAAGAACCATTCTTACCTACGCATCAAAAGCACAACGATAGTTTGTCAAGTTGGTGCTGTTTTAACCTTCGTAAGGACCGGGCGTAGCCACACTCGGTTCAACTAAAGTTGGAGAAACTGACACTCACCAGCCACCTGTGTGCAAAGCACGTCGGTAGAACCAGTCTCGCGTAAGCGTACACGTAATGTCGGTCCGGGCCGCTTCATCCAACAATACCGCCGAACCAAAGTATGACATGCTGGTAAGCAGTATGACTTGTATTGCCCACAACTCACTTGTGTTCTACTCGTGCATATGACATCTACGCATAAAACCTGGCTCAGATGCCACTGTTGGGGAACATAGTAATTTCAAAAATTTCCTACGCACATGCAAGATCATGGTGATGCATAGCAACGAGAGGAGAGAGTGTTGTCCACGTACTCTCATAGACCGAAAGTAGAAGCGTTAGTACGGTTGATGTAGTCGTACATCTTCACGATCCGACCGGTCAAGTACCGAACACACGGCACCTCCGAGTTCTGCACACGTTCAACTCGATGACGTCCCTCGAACTCCGATCCAGCCGAGCTTTGAGGGAGAGTTCCGTCAGCACGACGGTGTGGTGACGATGATGATGTTCTACCAACGCAGGGCTTCGCCTAGGCACCGCTACGATATGACCGAGGTGGATTATGGTGGAGGGGGGCACTGCACACGGCTAAGAGATCCAAGGGATCAATTGTTGTGTCTATGGGGTGCCCCCTGGCCACGTATATAAAGGAGTGGAGGAGGGGAGGGGCCGGCCCTCTCTATGGCGCGCCCTAGAGGAGTCCTACTCCCACCGGGAGTAGGATTCCCCCTTTCCTAGTAGAACTAGGAGCCCTTCCATGTAGTAGGAGTAGGAGGGAAGGAAAGGGAAGGGAAAAAGAGAAGGAAGGAAGGGGGCGCCCCCCCTCCCTAGTCCAATTCGGACCAGCCCATGGGGAGGGGTGCGGCCACCCTTTGAGGCCTTTCTCTCCTTTCCCGTATGGCCCATTAAGGCCCAATACAAATTCCCGTAACTCCCCGGTACTCCTGAAAATACCCGAATCACTCGGAACCTTTCCGATGTCCGAATATAGTCGTCCAATATATCAATTTTAATGTCTCGACCATTTCGAGACTCCTCGTCATGTCCCCGATCTCATCCGGGACTCCGAACTCGTTTGGTACATCAAAAAACATAAACTCATAATATAACCGTCATTGAACTTTAAGCGTGCGGACCCTACGGGTTCGAGAACTATGTAGACATGACCGAGACACGCCTCCGGTCAATAACCAATAGCGGAACCTGGATGCTCATATTGGCCCCTACATATTCTATGAAGATCTTTATCGGTTAAACCATATAACAACATACGTTGTTCCCTTTGTCATTGGTATGTTACTTGCCCGAGATTCGATCGCCGGTAGCTCAATACCTAGTTCAATCTCGTTACCGGCAAGTCTCTTTACTCGTTCCGTAATACATCATTCCACAACTAACTCATTAGATGCACTGCTTGCAAGGCTTTAAGTGATGTGCATTACCGAGTGTGCCCAGAGATACCTCTCCGACAATCGGAGTGACAAATCCTAATCTCGGAATACGCCAACCCAACATGTACCTTTGGTGACACCTGTAGAGCACCTTTATAATCACCCAATTACGTTTTGACGTTTGGTAGCACACAAAGTGTTCCTTCGGTAAACGGGAGTTGCATAATCTCATAGTCATAGGAACATGTATAAGTCATGAAGAAAGCAATAGCAACAAACTAAACGATCAAGTGCTAAGCTAACGGAATGGGTCAAGTCAATCACATCATTCTCCTAATGATGTGATCCCATTAATCAAATGACAACTCATGTCTATGGTTAGGAAACATAACCATCTTTGATCAACGAGCTAGTCAAGTAGAGGCATACTAGTGACACTCTGTTTGTCTATGTATTCACACATGTATTATGTTTCTGGTTAATACAATTCTAGCATGAATAATAAACATTTATCATGAAATAATGAAATAAATAATAACTTTATTATTGCCTCTAGGGCTTATTACCTTCATCGTGGTTCATAACCCGACGGGAGGTGCGATCGGTACCTTCTTCTCATGACTTCTCCGGAAGCGTTCTGATCCAGCCTAATCCGGTAGGCCTGTGCTTCCAACTCGGCCCGTTCCGTAGCCGTCCTAGCATTCTCTTCCGTTAAGTCCACTTTAGCCTGAGCTATTTGATCCTTCACCTTCGCAATCTCCGCGGTGTGCTGATCCCGGGCTGCTGCATCCACCTCTGTGGCCATCAATGTTGCCAAAGCGTCGAACAGGTCAGACAGGACTTGAGCCGGAGGCGGCGCAAAGCTTCCTGCTCCTGCCGGCATAGCCGTTGCTGATCCGGAGAGTATTGCTGCAGCAGTTGATGAGTGAGGCGCCGACTGTGTACCAGCCATGAAGATAGCGGCCCGGTTTGGCAGATCATGGGGGTCCGAAATACTGTTGCCCTCGGATCCTCCACCAATCTGGCCATCCTGCAACTGATAGAGCAATTCAGTCTCTTCGGAGGACTCGTCGTCGGAATAGACAACGGTTTCTCCATCGGACGCCGGCCCGTCCTCATATTCTACTCCATGGATGACACCTACAAAAACACGCTTCGTCACGGGCGGAACCGGCGAAGAACTTGCACGCTGAGCCGTTTTGATGATGTCGGTGCCGGTGTCCGGCTCAGGGGCCGGTTCGCCAATCTTGCCGATGAAGACGTGAATCCCACCAAAGGGGACCCGGTACCCATATTCAATTGAATCGGCCTCGGCACCCCACCCCGCGTTGTCGATGCAGAGCTTGCCGCGACGACTCTTCGTCATCCGGCCCACAGCGTATCCCTTGAGTCCATCAAAGCTGCCCTTCAAGAACTCGAAACCATTGTGCGATAGCCCCACGGTGGGCGCCAATTGTCGTGGGTTTGTCACGGCAGATGTCCTTGTGAAAGGACTTAGTCATGGAGCCATTGCAACGGGTTAGCTTAAAGGGGTTAAACCGGACAAGGGGACACGGGGAGTTTTATACTAGTTCGGCCCCTTCGAGGAAGGTAAAAGCCTACGTCTAGTTGTGATTGGTATTGCTAGGGTTTCGAAGGCCAGGGAGCGAATCCACTTTGTCTGGCTCTCGATTTGTTGTGTGTCCCTTGAACCGCTACCGGGTCATCCCCTTATATACATGGGTGGCACCCGCCAGTTTACAGAGTCCTGAAGCCGGATCATAAATGTTTCCGGTTCGGTCTCTACACTTCCTATATTACAAAGCAAGTTACATGATTAAGTCGGTTTACATCTACAGGCCTTAAGTCACTTCTGGGCCTTGGGCCTTCGTAAAGCGTTATCATCTTCACATCTTCATAAAGTTAATCCGGCTACTCCTGGCCGGTTTACGTCCAGTAGTAATATCCCCAACGGGTTCCCTTTCTGAATACTCCAAGATAGTCTTCGGACGTAATGAACGTGTCCGGATCTGCAATACAAGCACCACATACAACCGCAGAGAATATAATATTGCACGAGTCCAATCTGCTGGCAACTTTTTGTAATGTGACATCACGTCCACTTGGTCATCATTTCAAACCGTTTCTGTCTGCCGTTCCACGTTTCGAGACACGGTTCTAATAGGCACGTCTTGTGGAAGCAGAGATCGTGTCCCCTTATTGCGGGATTCTCATCAATACGAGGGTGGGTAATATAACCGTGCCGTTTACACAACCCTTGGGAATAGGCGAGTTTTAAGGCTAGTGGGGAGGCGCTTAATATTCACTTCCTTTATAAGGAGATAAGGACTCCCTTTCTTCACCCACGCCTTCTCTCTCTCTGCCCTTCCATTCTCGAGCTCCAGCACCCAAGTTCTCATCTTTTCCGCCTGAAGAAAGCCCTCAGCTATGTCCGGATCTAGAGGGAAAGGCAAGTGGATGGCCTCCTCCGTTAGGGAGAAGGACATCACCAAGCTTCGGGAGGCCGGGTATCTAGTGAAAGAGATCGCCCACCGGCTTCCAGCTAAGGGGCAAATCGTCCCCACCCCGGAGCCCAATGAGAGGGTGGTGTTCATCCCTCATTTCGTCCGCAGATTAGGGTTTCCTCTCCACCCTTTCGTCCGCGGGCTCATGTTCTATTACGGGCTAGATTTCCATGATCTAGCCCCGAACTCCTTCCACAACATCTCGGCATTTATTGTTGTGTGTGAGGCATTCTTCCGCATCCAACCCACTTTGGACTGTGGCTCAAGATTTTCAACGTGAAGCCGAAGGTGGTGGACGGTCAGCATGCGGAGTGCGGAGGTGCCATGGTGAGCAAGATGCCCAATGTCACATGGCCCCAGGGTACTTTTGTGGAGACCATCAAGGAGTGGCAAAAACTGTGGTTCTACATCACAGAGCCCCGAGGCGCCACCTGGGCCGCGGCCCCCGAATTCAACTCCGGAGCCCCAATGCGGCTCACCTCCTGGATAGAGAAAGGCCCGAATTGGTCTTCATCGGACGAGCTGATAACGCTGCAAACACACATTCAAAGCATGGTGGATAAAAACATCAAGCTCGTAGACGTCATGCAGGTGATGCTGGTACACCCCTTACGGGAGTTCAATCCGAAGAAGCACCAAACCTTGAAAAGGCTCTTCGGAACCACTCACGAAGATGCTTGGAAGTTGCACTTCAAAGGCAACGAGACGCCGCCTGCCATGGACTCGGACCGTGGGCACGATATTACCCATCATGCCAATGCGGTAAGTCTTTCACGTCTCAAGGCGCATCCTCGACTTGCTTGTTTCAAGGATGATATCTAAACTCTTATTATTATTGCTCTTTCAGGTATGGACGGAGAGGGAGGAGCAGATTCACTGTTTGGCTCTGCTGCCCGAAGAACCAGTCATCCCGCTCCTGGCGAAGATGCTGGTGTCAGCGCCCTATAAGGCGCTGGAGAAGAAGGCCAAGAAGAAGGATAAGGGGGTCTGGGGTGGCCTCCGTCACAAGGGAGCTTCGGACGTGTCGTCCGAAGACAAGACCCTCTCCTCCGCAGCCGAAGGCGATGACGAGGAGGAGGAAGAGAGCACGTCTCCCTCTGATGGGGGGAGGAAGAAGAGGGCGGCCTCCAAAAATCTGGAGGCGGAGGCGCCCAAGAGGGGGAAGGGTCCCCCTGCGGATAACTCTGTGTGGGACGTTGACAGCAGTCTGGAGCGACGCCCCCGAAACAAGCCCCTGGTCGTGTCGTAAGCACTAAAAACCCGCATACGTGCATACATCCGGCCTCTCTTGCTTCATGATATTAATATGTTTTAAATGATGATGTTGCAGTCCGGCCCACGACAGCTCCCAGCGATCCTCGTCAAGAGGTTCGTTGGATTCGAAGGCGATGGCCAGCGAGTCACCGCCGGCCGCTCACTCTCCCCCGACCAAGGGCGACAATGAGGTGCTGTCCTAAAGGACCTTCCCCGGCCAGGGAGAGGTTCAGGTGCCCGCCGAGGTGGCGCCAGAGGGCGAAGCCTCGGCTGCGGGACACATGGTGTAGCAGACCCCCATGGCGACTAGGGATGGGGGCCTTGCTCAATTTGGCCCCTAGCCGAATACAAGTCCGGATACGTATACGGCTCTGGAATCCGGCGAGCAACCTCCTTCGAATGAAGGGGGTGTGCCTGTTCCGCCGGTGACCTCTGTCCAACCAGAGACACCGGATAATCTGCTGGAAGCACTACGAGGCGCTTCCATTGTGGATGAACACCATATCCTTATGGGTACGGTGATTGAGAGGGTTCAGTCCGTCAAGAGCGGACTGACCGAGTCCTGCAGCAGCCTGCTGACAGGTTTTGAGGTAAGCGATGCAAAAGAGAAAATTCCTCATATAGACACTAGCCCCTGAGACACTGTCCGATGTTCAGAAAGAAAAGCCGGACAGAGGATCAATTAATTTTCCCAGGAGACTAACTAAATATGTGTTATATGAATAAGCAGGTGTCGTTGCTGGCGGCGACCTCACGTACTGCCGAAGTCTCCGGACTAAAATAGAGACTGGAGCGGGCCGAGGAGGAGCTCGGCTAAGCGAGGAAGCAGCTGGAAGATCAGCAAGGTATGTAATGACTCGCTATATATTCGGAAAGAATAAATGATGTATATTGACCATAGTGTCATGATACGTGTAGGAGCGACGGCCGAGGTCGAGGCCCTTAAAAAGGCCCTGGCCGAAGCTGAGGGGAAGGCTGTCAAGGAGCAGGCCGCTCGTCAGAAGCTTAAGGCCAGGCTAAACGAGGTCTAGCAAGAGCTCCAGGATCCTGTGAAGAAGTGCGAGACCTTGGAGTGCTATGTTTCGGCTCGGGAGACCGAACTCGCCAAGGCTCGCCAAAGTGCGGAAGTGGACTGGGTTGAAGCCCAGGGTGCCCTCCAGGAGATCCAGGAGGCCAAGAAGATCACGGTGGGTAAGGCGTTTAGTATGCAAAGCAAGTATGCGAAGAAGAACTATTTCTTACTAACCCGGATTCGGAGTTCTCCAGGGGCGTTTGCCGATCTGCCGCGCAGTGTGTCCGACGCTGCGGAGTTCTTCCAAGCCAAAGAGGGGAGCTCAACGGAGAAGCTGTTCTGGTCGCAATATCTTGCGCCAGAACATCCAGTGCCCTTTAGCGATCAGCTAAAACAGCTTGTCGAGCTGCATAGGGTGGCAGAACTGGCCATGAAGGATCTAATAATTCGGCTATGGCCTGCCGAAGCTATGCCCGGCAGCTACTTCGGGCTCGTGAAGCGGCTGGTGACGCCTGTCCTCGGCTGGACGTTGTCAAGCGATCGGCCTGCATTGAGGGTGCACGCATGGCCTTCGCCCGCGTCAAGGTGTGGTGGGCAAAGATGGACGCCGTCAAGCTGACGACCGAGGGACCGCCAGAGGGCAAGGAGCACCGTACACCCGAGCGGTATTTTGCCGATGTCCTGGAGGGATCTCGTATTGTGGCAACGCAATGTGCGCAAGACATTATTTTCGAATGAATATCTTCATGTTGTCTCTACCTTGTATGATGAAACAAATTTTGTTATGTAATATAATTTTGTTTAAAAAAATTCACCTCCTGTGCGGCCGTATTGTGTGAAATATGAGAGTTGGCCAGTCATCGGCTTCTGCCCCCACGTAGGAAGTACGGGGGTGTTCGAGATATAATCTAAACACTCTTGATCCAATTGTTTGGTCCTTGAAGGAGGTGTTTAGCGCAGCGAACCCGACAATCAGACTATGCGGCTTGAACACCCTCACTTAGCCATAGGAGTTTGACGATAAAAATTTAGGCGCAACCCCTGGTATCTGAACTAGGAAGGTATAAACACCTGATCGGTCAAGTACCAATCTCTCGCGTAATGTGGAAAAAATCTCTAACGATTTGAGACCTTCGAAGAGCTGACCGGCTCTCACCGCATCATGACAGTCAGTTTTCGTCTTTCTCTACTGAGGTGCTCATCCGGGTAAACCAGGGCACAATCGCAGTAGTTCTCCCTTTACTACCCTAGCCGATACAGCGGCACGTAAGGTAGTAAGCACAGGAGCCGGGCAACCCAACTATTGAGCAAAGACATGATTCGGAGCCAATGCATATAATGCTAAATTCGAGGTGCCGAACTATACTTTAAATAGTGTTTGAACTTTGTTGCCATGTTGTGGGGCGCTATGGACCCGCTCGCAAATTGAAACGTACCAGAGTGTACGAGTGCTAATTGATAAAGTTATCAAAAAAAGAAAAAGAAGAAAGAGTAGTAAGCTAAAGCCATAAAATTTGGGCTGCAAACTATTTCCCTTATGATTTCATTGGTGCGTAAAGGCGGATTTATAAAAGTAGTGCAATAAGAGGAAGGCTATTTAATATGCCTTGACAAAGGGAGAGCTGCGTGTGGGTCCTGAAAACAGGTAGAGGGAACATTAAAGAAACCACCTAAAATTTCCCCAGTGCGTCCATGCTTCCCGTCGTCTTGGTGTATTTATCCTTTGAAAAGGATCGATGGTCGAGCCGTCAGGGAAGGCCTGTGAAAAAAGAAACTTGAAAGAAGGATAAAAAGGAAACACTGAAAGTATGTGTGTCCGGTGCAGTCGAACCGTATTGTGGATCACAAGCTAGTTATGCCTCCATCCGTGCCCATGGTATTTTTAGTGCATAGTTATGTACACGCGGTACAATTGCCGCTACTTGGTCGGGACTGGGATGGAGGCCGAATTGCTAGTCGAGCTCTTGACGAGCCAGGCTGTCCTACTGCATAATAGTCCGGACTCTCTTAACAGTGTCCGGGTGATCGGCCGCCGAATTAAGGTTCTGCTTGAAAAGGCCGCTCTGTAGTTCTGCTGCTAAGGCAGCGGTGTGCTCCTTAGTGCGGGGGGAGCGTTCTGTGTTTCCATTAACTATTATGACGCCTCGTGGTCCGGGCATCTTGAGCTTGAGATAAGAGTTGTGTGGCACCGCATTGAGTTGAGCAAATGCGGTTCGTCCGAGTAGTGCATGATAGATGCTGCGAAAAGGGACGATATCGAAGATTAACTCCTCGCTTCGGAAGTTGTCCGGAGATCTGAAGACAACCTCTAGTGTGATTGAGCCCGTACAGCGGGCCTCTACACCTGGTATGACTCCTTTAAATGTAGTCTTTGTGGGCTTGATCCGGGATGGATTGATGCCCATTTTGCGCACTGTATCCTGATAGAGCAGGTTGAGGCTGCTGCCACCGTCCATGAGGACTCGCGTTAGGTGGAACCCATCAATTATTGGGTCCAGGACCAGTGCGGCTAAACCACCGTGATGGATACTGGTTGTGTGATCCCGGCGATCGAAGGTGATCGGGCAGGACGACCATGGATTAAATTTTGGGGCGACTGGCTCTATTGCTTAGATGTCCTTGAGCGCGCGCTTGCGCTCCCTCTTAGGGATGTGGGTAGCATATATCATGTTCACCGTTTTGACCTGAGGGGGAAACTTCTTCTGCCCCCCTGTGTTCGGTGGCTGGGGCTCCTCATCATCGTCCTCGCTCTGCGATCCCTTCTCCTTGCTTTCGGCATTTAACTTGCCGGCCTATTTGAAAACCCAACAATCTCTGTTGGTGTGATTGGGTGGTTTGTCTGGGGTGCCATGAAACTGGCACGGAAGATCGAGTATGCGGTCCAAGCTAGATGAGCCCGAATTGTTCTTTTTGAACGGCTTCTTCCACTGACCGGACTTAGAGCCACTGAATCCGGCATTGACTGCCGTATCATCGGTATTGCATTCTTGTTTCAACGCTTGTATCTGTTGGGTCGGGACTTGTCGTTGCTATTTTTGGCTTCAGGGGTGCTGGCGTCGCTTGCATTGTGTTTTCTACGGGCCAGTCAACTATCCTCACCCGCACAAAAGCGGGTCATGAGTGCCGTGAGGCCTGCCATGGACTTCAGCTTTTCTTGGCCGAGGTGGCGGGCGAGCCATTCATCGCAGATGCTATGTTTAAAGGCCGCTAGGGCTTCGGCATCCGGACAGTCGACGATCTGGTTCTTTTTAGTTAAGAACCTAGTCCAGAATTTCCTGGCAGACTCTCCTAGCTATTGAACTATATGGCTTAAGTCATCAGCGTACGGAGGTCGAACATATGTACCTTGGAAGTTGTCAAAGAAGGCTTCTTCCAAGTCCTCCCAGTTGCCGATGGAATTTTTGGGCAGGTTGTTCAGCCAGTGCCGGGCTGGTCCTTTGAGTTTTAGGGGGAGGTATTTAATGGCATGAAGGTCATCGTTGCGGGCCATATGAATATAGAGAATGAAGTCTTCAATCCATACCGTGGGATCAGTTGTTCCATTGTATGATTCGATGTTTACGGGGTTAAACCCTTCTGGGAATTCATGTTCCATGACTTCGTCAGTGAAGCAAAGGGGGTGTGCGGTGCCTCTATATCGGGCCACATCATGATGTAGCTTCGATGGAGTCCGTCGGTGGCTTTCGGCCTGTGCGTGACTAGGTTTTTCATGTCCGAATAGATAGTTGTCGTCACGTGTCGAGGCACGTCCTCGCGATCTATAGATCGATCTGGTATGTCGTGCTCTATTGTTCAGGTCCTGCTGAAGGTCATATGTATGACCACGAGTTGTTTTACCTCTGCATTTGTGATGAGGAGGGGTGGGATGGTGTTCGGCTTGAGTTGCCGTTTTATCCCGACCACGTGGTGGTCGGTCAGCCACATTGCGCGACGGTGGTATATGCTCCGTCGCCTCGTCGTCGAACTGAGGTAGCAATTTGCACATCGGGTAGCTTTTGGCCGGGCGCTTGAGGCCGTATTCTTCGGCTGCTAGGACATCTGTCCATTTATCATTGAGTAGATCTTGGTTAGCTTGAAGCTGCTGCTGCTTCTTTTTCAGGCTCCTTGCAGTGGCTATTAGCTGGCGCTTGAAGCACTCCTGCTCAAGAGGTTCCTCAGGCATGATGAAATCCTCAGTGCCGAGGCTCACCTCATCCTCGATGAGCGGAAGATAATTACTGTCCTCCGAGTCTTCGTGCGTGGCCTGTTTACCAGGGCTAACTTGCCCATCTTCCCATTCATCTTATTCGGTAGTTGCATCAACGGGGTCTTCGTTGTCATCGGCACCTTTCGGAGTGTTATCTTCCCCTGTGCCGGTGTTGCTGTCTTTGCTGCGGCGTGACTTAGAGCGGCGCTGCTGAGGCCGGCACTTTGACTGTATCTCGGGAGGTTTATCCTCAGCTGGATCTTCCTTATCATCACTGCTATTCTCTTTTGGTGCATCCACCATGTATACATAATACGAGGAAGTGGCCTTCCAGTGTCTGGTAAACGGCGGGTTCTGAGCCTCTTCTTCTCCGGCATCCTCGTCCATACCGTCGATTTCGTCAGAGCCGTAATCGAGCATGTCAGTTAAGTCTTCGACAGTGTGTATGAAGTGGGCGGTGGGTGGGAAGCAAAATTCTCCGTTGTCAGCCTCCAGTTCAAACCGGATACAATTTGGCTGTGACCCCCCGCTAAGGACAATGCTCTTAACGAGTTTAACATGTCGCCCAAGGGTGAGTGTCGGAAGATGTCCGCGGAGCTGAATTCGACGATCGATGACCGATCAAGCTCGACGTACGCAGACGCACAAGGTTCGGAACTTGTAGCCGGAGACGAGTCCATAGTTCCGGTGACATAGATGTCACTTGAAGTTAAGTCTGTGTGCGGCTCCAACGCCGCTGAGTCTGCGGCTTCCACGGCGAGGTTGAGCTTCCCGTCTTCGGACAGCGCGATCTACTACGGATCTAGGGCCAGAGCAGCTACAGGTGCTATACCCTGCGTATGGACCGATGACAGATTTACATCATGTTCATCGTGGTGGCAGGGAGTGGCTGCCTCGGTCTTGAATCCGTCGAAGATCAAGTCTCCACAGATATCTGCAACATAGTTCAAGCTTCCAAATCTGACCTGGTGGCCAGGGGCGTAGCTTTTGATCTACTCCAGATGGCCAAGCGAGTTGGCCCGCAGTGCAAAGCCGCCGAACACAAAGATCTGTCCGGGGAGGAATACTTCCCCTTGAACAACGTAGTTGTAGATGATTGAAGGAGCCATCAAACCTTTTGACGACGGCATAGTAGAACTCTCAATGAAAGCACCAATGTCGGTGTCAAAACCGGCGGATCTCGGGTAGGGGGTCCCGAACTGTGCGTCTAAGGTTGATGGTAAAAGGAGACGGGGGACACAATGTTTACCCAGGTTCGGGCCCTCTCTATGGAGGTAATACCCTACTTCCTGCTTGATTGATCTTGATGAACATGAGTATTACAAGAGTTGATCTACCACGAGATCGTAATGGCCAAACCCTAAAAGTCTAGCATCTCTGACTATGATTATGAGGATATATGTCTACGAACCTAGCCCTCCGGTTTATATAGACACCGGAGGGATCTAGGGTTACATAAGGTCGGTTACAAAGAAAGGAATCTTCATATTTGGTCGCCAAGCTTGCCTTCCACGCCAAGGAGAGTCCCGTCCGGACATGGGTAGAGTCTTTGGCTTTTGTATCTTCATAGCCCATCTGTCCGGCCCATGTCTAATAGGTCAAACGCCCGAGGACCCCTTAGTCTAGGACTCCCTCACCGACCGCTTGATGACGTCAAGCCGGGGGCAGGCATTGACCAGCCACTTCACAAGCCCGAAGTGGATGCTGGGTATAGCTTCGGTAGGCCACTACCGGATTATTAAATCCTTCATATGGCTAGCTCGGCCACCCTATGCAGTTTGACCAGCTGTTTTAGTTGCTTGCTAAAGGGCATCGGATGTTCTGGCGCAAGGTATTGTGACCAGAACAACTTCTCCGTTGAGCTCCCCTCTTCGGCTCGGAAGAACTCCGCAGCGTTGGCAACACTGTGCGGCAAATCCGCAAACGCTCCTAGAACCATTGCAGGTATGGTGCTTGGCCGGATTGAACTCCCACAAATGGCAAGTACAGCTCTGGCATGGAAGGATCCGTCAAACCAGCATCACCTGGATCACGTTGACGAGCTTGATGTTCTTGTCCACCATGCTCTGGATGCGCGTCGTGCTGTCATATCATCTGATGAAGCCCAATTCAGGCCCTTCTCTAGCCAGGAGGTGAGCCGCATTGGGACTCCGGACTTGAATTCAGGAGCTGCGGCCCAGGTGGTGTCGCGGGGCTCTGTGATGTAGAACCACAGTTGCTGCCACCCTTTGACGGTCTCCACAAAGGTACCTTTGGGCCATGTGACGTTGGGCATCTTGCTCACCATGGCGCCTCCACATTGCGTGTTGGCCGTCCACCACCTTCGGCTTTACATTGAAGATCTTGAGCCACAGTCCGAAGTGGTGTGGAATGCGGAGGAAGGCCTCACACACGACAATTAATGCCGAGATGTTGAGCAAAGAATTTGGGGCTGGATCATGGAAATCTAGCCCGTAGTAGAACATGAGTCCGCGGACGAAAGAGTGGAGAGGAAATCCCAATCGGCGGACGAAGTGAGGGATGAACACTACCCTCTCATGAGGCTCTGGGGTAGGGATCTGTCCCTCGACCGGAAGCCGGTGGGCGATTTCCTTGGCCAAATACCCCGCCTCTCGGAGCTTCTTGATGTCCTTCTCCTTGATGGAGGAGGCCATCCACTTGCCTTGCGCTCCAGACCTGGACATGGTCAGAGTGCTTTTTTGAGGCGGAAAAGATGAGAGCTTGGGCGCTGGAGCTCAAGAATAGGTGGGTGATAACCCACAAATATAGGGGATCGCAATAGTTTTTGAGGGTAAAGTATTCAACCCAAATTTATTGATTCGGCACAAGGAGAGCCAAAGAATACTCTCAAGTATTAGTAGCTGAGTTGTCAATTCAACCACACCTGGAAACTTAGTATCTGCAGCAAAGTATTTAGTAGCAAAGTAATATGATAGTAGTGGTAACGGTAGAAAAAGGTAACGGTAGTAAAAGTAATGTTTTTGGTATTTTGTAGTGATGATAGCAATAACAACGGGAAAGTAAATAAGCGAAGAACAATATGTGGAAAGCTCGTTGGCAATGGATCAGTGATGGAGGATTATGCCGGATGCGGTTCATCATGTAACAGTCATAACCTAGGGTGACACAGAACTAGCTCCAGTTCATTGATATAATGTAGGCATGTATTCCGAGTATAGTCATACATGCTTATGGAAAAGAACTTGCATGACATCTTTTGTCCTACCCTCCCGTGGCAGTGGGGTACTTACGGAAACTAAGGGATATTAAGGCCTCCTTTTAATAGAGTACCAGAACAAAGCATTAACACATAGTGAATACATGAACTCCTCAAACTACGGTCATCACCGGTAAGTATCCCGATTATTGTCACTTTAGGGTTAACGGATCATAACACATAATAGGTGACTATAGAGTTGCAAGATAGGATCAAGAACTCTCATATATTGATGAAAACATAATAGGTTCAGATCTGAAATCATGGCACTCGGGCCCTAGTGACAAGCATTAAGCATAGCAAAGTCATAGCAACATGAATCTCATAACATAGTGGATACTAGGGATCAAACCCTAACAAAACTAACTCGATTACATGATAGATCCCATCCAACCCATCACCGTCCAGCAAGCCTACGGTGGAATTACTCACGCACGGCGGTGAGCATCATGAAATTGGTGATGGAGGATGGTTGATGATGACGACGGCGACGGATTCCCCTCTCCGGAGCCCCGAACGGACTCCAGATCAGCCCTCCCGAGAGGTTTTAGGGCTTGGCGGTGGCTCCGTATCGTAAAACACGATGAATTCTTCTCTCTCATTTTTTCTCCCCGAAACACAATATATAGAGTTGGAGTTGGAGTCGGAGAGGCACCAGGGGGCCCACGAGGTAGGGGGGCGTGCCCTAGGGGGGCAGGCGTGCCCCCACCCTCGTGGACAGGTGGTGCCCCCCTGGCTTTCATCTTTTGCAGGTATTTTTTATATTTTCCAGAAAGTTGCTCCGTGAAGTTTCAGGTCATTCCGAGCTTAAACCTTTGCTTGTCCTCAAGCAATTCAGTTGATAAACTGAAAGTGATAAAGAAAAACTTTTACCAACTCTGTTTGCTCTTGTTGTTGTAAATATGTAAAGCCAGCATTCAAGTTTTCAGCAAAGATTATAATTAACCACATTCACAATAATGCTTAGGTCTCAAGTTTACTCATATCAATAGCATAATCAACTAGCGAGCAATAATAATAAATCTCGGATGACAACACTTTCTCAAAACAATCATAATATGATATAACAAGATGGTATATCGCTAGCCCTTTCTGAGACCACAAAACGTAAATGCAGAGCACCTTTAAAGACCAAGGACTGACTAGACATTGTAATTCATGGTAAAAGAGATCCAGTCAAGTCATACTCAATGTAAACTAACAGTAATGAATGCAAATGACAGCGGTGCTCTCCAACTGGTGCTTTTTAATAAGAGGATGATGACTCAGCATAAAAGTAAATAGATAGGCCTTCGCAGAGGGAAGCATGGATTTTTAGAGGTGCCACTGCTCAGTTTTGAAACAGAGGTGAATAATATTTTGAGCGGTATACTTTCATTGTCAACATAACAACCAAGAGATGGCGATATCTTCCATGCTACACACATTATAGGCGGTTCCCAAACAGAATGGTAAAGTTTATACTCCCCGTTCCACCAACAAGCATCAATCCATGGCTTGCTCGAAACAACGAGTGCCTCCAACTAACAAGAGTCCCAGGGGGAGTTTTGTTTGCAATTATTTTGATTTAGTTTGCATAAAGCATGGGACTGGGCATCCCGATGACCAGCCATTTATCTCGTGAGTGAGGAGCGGAGTCCACTCCTCTTGAGAATAACCCGCCTAACATGGAAGATATAGATAGCCCTATTTGATACATGAGCTATTCGAGCATACAAAACATGATATTTATTTGAAGGTTTAGAGTTTGGCACATACAAATTTACTTCGAATGGCAGGTAGATACCGTATATAGGTAGGTATAGTGGACTCATGTGTAATAACTTTGGGGTTTAAGGGATTGGATGCACAAGCAGTATTCCCGCTTAATACAGGTGAAGGCTAGCAAAAGACTGGGGAGCGACTAGCTAGAGAGCAACGACAGTCATGAACATGCATTAAAATTAATCAACACCGAATGCAAGCATGAGTAGGATATAATCCACCATGAACATAAATATCGTGAAGGCTATGTTGATTTTGTTTCAACTACATGTGTGAACATGCGCCAAGACAAGTCACTTAAATCATTCAGAGGAGGATACCACCCTATCATACCACATCATAACCATCTCAATAGCATATTGGCACGCAAGGTAAACCATTATAACTCATAGCTAATCAAGCATAGCACAAGAAACTATGATCTCTAGTTGTCATTGCAAACATGTTTATTCATAATAGACTGAATCAGGAATGATGAACTAATCATATTTACAAAAACAAAAGAGGTCGAGTTCATACCAGCTTTTTTCATCTCAGTCAGTCCATCATATATCATCATAATTGCCTTTCACTTGCATGAGCGAACAATGTGAATAATAATAATAGTGCACGTGCATTGGACTAAGCTGGAATCTGCAAGCATTCAATAAAAAGGAGAAGACAAGGCAATATGGGCTCTTTTGTCAGATCAACAATAATGCATATAAGAGCCACTTCAACAATTTAATTATGGTCTTCTCCTATCGACCCCCAAAGGAAAGAAAAGAAATAAAACTATTTACATGGGAAAGCTCCCAACAAATAAAAGAAGAACAAGAAATATTTTTGGGTTTTCTTTTTAATTACTACTACAAGCATGGAAATTAAAACTAGCTAAAAGCTACAACTAATTTTTTTGGTTTTTCTTAAGGTTTATTAAACACACATGAAGAAAGCATAAAAAGGAAATTAAACTAGCATGGATGATACAATGAAAAAGTATGAGCACCGACATCTAGCAATGAGTGTGTGAACATAAATGTAATGTCGGTGGGAAATACGTACTCCCCTAAGCTTAGGCTTTCGGCCAAAGTTGGTCTACGGCCACGGCTGGCCTGGTGGGTATCCATAATAATAGTTGGGGTCGTACTGCGAAGAAGAAGAAGACTTTGATTGCCACTGGCTGACAATCATCTCCGGATCCCACTGGTAATTAGACTGGCTCCATAGCTGGTGCAGGGTTCCGGTAGGCGTGAATAGCCTTCAACGGAACAAGGTGCCGGCCTGCAGATAAATGAAACAAAGAAGGAGCAGGCAGGGTAATAGTCTCAGGATGATGTTTATCAAAGAACAATTTATATTTAAGCTCTCCTTCCCTATTCTTAACAATAAAATCATGTGCCACCAAACTTTTATAATCTAAATAAACACGAGGCATCACCTTTTCTTCCTTTTCATAATGCCTAATAGGTATGTTAAAATGTGCAGCTAGGCGTGAAGCATAGATGCCTCCAAAGATGGGGCCCTTGGTACGGTTCAGACTGAACCGTTTAGCAATAATGCCGCCCATACTAACAGAATTATCACCATATAAACCGTGGAGCAAAATAATAATATCAGGCATACTAAGGTTTCCACAGTTTCCGCGACCAATTAAACAACGACTAGCAAATAATGCAAAATAGCGTAAAACAGGGAAATGTATGCTAGTGATTCGTGCATCGGAAACCTTCCTTGTTCCCCCTACAGTGATAGTATCAATAAACCCATCCACATCATCGCGATGTGGTTCCTCTATCTTGCCCTCGAAAGGGACTGAACAAATCCGACAAAAATCATAAAGTGACATCTCCTTATGCTCATCATATAAATGAAACTCCACCGTAGGTGGTGAGCTCCTAGAATGGAAATGAAAGTTTTGCATAAAAGGTATTTGTGGGTAAGAGATACTGATCACATTGGTCGTGGAGGAAAGCGGTGAGGCCTGCATTCCTAGCCAATTCATGAAAATCTTCATAAATCCCGACCGCTCTCAAAAAATCATCATAAGGCCATTCACACGCCCGAACCTCCATGGTGCGAGGCAGATTATACTTAGGCTTTGGTGCCTTTTCGTTCGAGCTTTGGCTCGATGAGCCCCTCAAAAATCTCTTCACATTTTCTGAAAAATTCTGAAATTTTTAGTAACTTCAAAATAAAAGTAAACCAAACTCAATAATATTGATATCAACTACTCCTACAAGTGCCTAGGGCCTATATCATGCATCAAAACTACTTGGAACCATATAAATTTGACATGCAAGCTCAAGAACAGGGTTACCTAAGCAGCAAAAATTTGCAATGAATAAAGCACTAGAACAAAAACTAATTGGACCAATGGAGGAGTCACATACCAAGGAACAATCTCCCCAAGCAGTTTTCTGAGAGGTGCTTTGAGCAAGGAGATCGAAAATGGCAGCAAAACGAGCTTGGACTCGGGTTTGACCTGGTTATTCATGTTTGGGGGAGGAAGAAGGACTGTGTGGGTGAAAGGATAAGTGGAGGAGGGCCACCGTGGGCCCACGAGGCAGGGGCGCGCCCAGGGGGGTAGGGCAAGCCCTCCACCCTCGTGGGCAGGTGGTTGACCCCCTACTGTGTTCTCAGAGCCAAATATTCTCAAATATTCTAGAAAAATCATATTTAAATTTTAGGGCATTTGGAGAAATTTCATTTTCGAGGTATTTTTATATTGCATGGATAATCGGATAACAGACAGAAAAATATTTATTTTTATTTTATTTAATATAAATAACAGAAAGTAAAAGTGGGGTATAGAAGGTTGTGCCTTCTAGTTTCATCCATCTCATGCTCATCAAAAGGAATCCACTAACAAGGTTGATCAAGTCTTGTTAACGAACTCATTCCGAATAACATGGAACCGGAGAAATTTCGAATAACACTATGTTACCTCAATGGGGATATGCACATCCCTAATAATAAGAATATCATATTTCTTCTTGACAGTAGGAAGAGGAAATTCAAAACCTCCAAATATAATCGATGGAATTTTTCCAATAGAGTTGATACTATGAAATTGAGGTTGTTTCCTCAGAAAGTGTACGTATGCTCATTACCATTAACATGAAAAGTGACATTGCCTTTAGTGCAATCAATAACAGCCCCTGCAGTATTCAAAAAGGGTCTTCCAATAATAATAGACATACTATCGTCCTCGGGAATATCAAGAATAACAAAGTCCGTTAAAATAGTAACGTTTGCAACTACAACAGGCACATCCTCACAAATACCGACATGTATAACAGTTGTTTTATCAGCCATTTGCAAAGATATTTCAGTAGGTGTCAACTTATTCAAATCAAGTCTACGGTATAAAGAGAGAGGCATAACACTAACACCGTCTCCAAGATCACATAAAGCAGTTGTAACGCCCCGAGACCGATGTGTCAGGTGTCGTTCAGTTTTTCGCTGGTGTTGCCTTGTCATTGCTTGCGTGTCAGGCATTGCATATCATGTCATCATGCACATTTCATTTGCATACGTGTTCGTCTCATGCATCCGAGTATTTTCCCCGTTGTCCGTCTTGCAATCCGGCGTTCCGTTCTCCTCCGGTGGTCATTTCTACCTTTCTTTCATGTGTGGGGATTAAACTTTTCCGGATTGGACCGAGACTTGCCAAGCGGCCTTGGTTTACTACCGGTAGACCGCCTGTCAAGTTTCGTACCATTTGGACTTCGTTTGATACTCCAACGGTTAACCGAGGGACCGAAAAGGCCTCGTGTGTGTTGCAGCACAACACCCTTCCAAAGTGGCCCAAAACCCACCTAAACCTCCTCCATCATCTCGGTCGTTCGATCACGATCGCGTGGCCTAAAACCACACCTCATTTGGACTCTCCTAGCTCCCTCTACCTATAAATATGTGCTCCCCTCCCAAAATTCGCGGATGAACCCTAAAAACTCCTCCCCTCGCGCCGCCGGACGCGTCCTCACCGCGCCCGGACATGTCCGCTCGGTCGCCACCTCACTCCGACCAATCCCGTCGCGCCACGTCACCCAACCGCCGCCGCCAGCCTATCCCGAGCCGCCACCTCACCTCCCCTGCGCCCACTTCGCCGCCATCCTCCCGGGGCCCAGATCCGACCCGCCCCGGGGCCGAACCGGGCCACTCCGGGCCCTCTCTTCGCCGCCATTTTCCCCAGGCCGACCGGAGCCGCGCCGCCGCGCTAGATGCTCCCGCCGGCCACCCGGACTTCGCCGGAGGCCGCAACTTCGCCGCCTCGTCGCCGGTCTTCAACACCCCGCCGCCTGCGAGCCCGTGCCCCGTGCGCACGCTCCCCTCCTCCACCGCGCCGTTCGGCCCCGCCGTGTTCTTCGCGTCCTTGCTGGAGTGCCCCGCCTCCACCTCGCTGCGCCGGCGCCACCCCGTGGTCGCCCGGCCCCGGATCTGGCCGGAATGGGTCCGGAGCGACCGGATCCGGCCGTCCCCACATCTCCCGGCGCCGTCCCCTCGCCGGCTCGCCGCCCCGCCTCGCCGGCGACGCGCCGGAGCCGCTACTGCCTGCCTGCCTCTCCGATCCAGGCAGGATCGGGAGGAGAACGATGAGCGCCCGCATGGGCCTCCTCCCCGCCTTGGCCTCCCAGGCCCAGCTCCAGCTGGCCCGCGTCCGGCCTCCTCCAGCCTCTCTGCACCGACCGGGTCAAGGCCCACTGGGTGAGGCCACACCCCAGCGCCTCGCCTCTGTTTTTTTCCTCCTGTTGGGCCGGCTTGATTCAGCACGAGTCACTGTTTTTATTTCGCGAACGAATTTACTAATTTCCCAGAGAAAACCTGTTTTACTGAAAAGTCCCCCTGGTTCATGCATTTAATAACTCACTAACCGTGCATCGGATTAAAATGTTTTATATATGAAACTTGCTCAGAATTTTGTGTATATTAATAATATCCAACTTTCATCTATGTTTGAAATGTTAAAAAATGTTGTTTGCATTAATTTGCTCCTATGCCATGTTAAAATGATTTAATTCATAACTAAATAACCGTAGCTCCGTTTTTAACAAACTTTATATGTAAAGGGGGTAGAAAAATGCCTAGTTTAACATGGTGCACTCATCTTGCATGTTTAACAACTCTAAAATAATGTTTAGGGCAGAACAGTACCAAACCTAAATTATGCACATGAGGAGTTTCCGGACTTGTTGTTTTGTTGTTCCGGCCTCATTTAAACTTGCCTAGATTAGATAGTTTCATCATGCTTCCCCTCTTGCCATGTTTAACAACATTTAATATTGTTGAGTATCTAACCGAGAGAGAACTAAATAATTGACGTGGTGTTTCGTCAATATGCAATTCGTTGCATATTGAGCTCCACTTAACTTGTAGTGTTGTTTGTGCACTTTGCCATGCCATGCTTCATTAAACCGGACATGCATCATAATTGTTTGTGCATCATGCCATGTCTATGCGTTGGTTGTTTACTATGTTGTTTGCTTCTTTCCGGTGTTGCTTCTTCGGGTTGGTTCCGATAACATCGTGGTTGTGAGGAACCGTTCGACTACGCCCGTTTGTCTTCTTCATGGACTCGTTCTTCTTCCTTGCGGGATTTCAGGCAAGATGATCATACCCTCGAAATCACTTCTATCTTCGCTTGCTTAGTTGCTCGCTCTTTTGCTATGCCTATGCTGTGATACCTACCACTTGCTTGTCAGCCTCCCAAATTTCCATGTTAAACCTCTAACCCACCTTGTCCTAGCAAACCGTTGTTTGGCTATGTTACCGCTTTGCTCAGCCCCTCTTATAGTGTTGTTAGTTGCAGGTGAAGATTGAAGTTTGTACCTTGTTGTTACATGGATATGTCGTTCCTTGTTGGAACATCTTTACTTGTTGGGATATCACAATATATCTTATTTAATTAATGCATCTATATACTTGGCAAAGGGTGGAAGGCTCGGCCTTATGCCTGGTGTTTTGTTCCACTCTTGCCGCCCTAGTTTCCGTCATATCGGTGTTATGTTCCCGGATTTTGCGTTCCTTACGCGGTTGGGCTATAATGGGAACCCCTTGACAGTTCACCTTAAGTAAAGCTCTTCCAGCAATGCCCAACATTGGTTTTACCATTTGCACTAACAACCTACCACCTTCCCTTGGGTTTTCGCGAGCCCGAGGGTCATCTTTATTTTAACCCCCCCAGGCCAGTGCTCCTCTGAGTGTTGGTCCGAACTAGAGTCCCGTGCAGCGCCCCCTCGGGGAAACTCGAGGTTTGGTTTTAGTTGTATGGAGAGCTCATCTGAGTGTGCCCTGAGAACGAGATATGTGCAGCTCCTATCGGGATTTGTCGGCACATTCGGGCGGTGTTGCTGGTTTAGTTTTACCCTGTCGAAATGTCTTGTTGTACCGGGATACCGAGTCTGATCGGAATGTCTCGGGTGGAGGTCTATTCCTTCATTGACCGTGAGAGCTTGTCATGGGCTAAGTTGGGACACCCTGCAGGGATTTGAACTTTCGAAAGCCATGCCCGCGGTTATGGGCAGATGGGAATTTGTTAACGTCCGGTTGTAGAAAACCTGAAGTTGACCTTAATTAAAATGAATCAACCGCGTGTGTAACCGTGATGGTCTCTTTCCGGCGGGGTCCGGGAAGTGAAAACGGTTGTTGGAGTTATGCTTGACGTAGGTAGTCCAGGATCACTTCTTGACCATACTTTTATCGACCGTGCTTTGCCTTCTCTTCTCGCTCCCATTTGCGTATGTTAGCCACCATATATGCTAGTCGCTTGCTGCAGCTCCACCTCATACCTTTACCTTACCCATAAGCTTAAATAGTCTTGATCGCGAGGGTGCGAGATTGCTGAGTCCCCGTGGCTCACAGATACTTCCAAAACCAGCTTGCAGGTGCCGATGAGTCCGTGCAGATGACGCAACCAAGCTCAGGAGGAGCTCATTGAAGACCTGGTCCTTTGTGTTGTTTCCGTTCTAGTTGATCAGTAGTGGAGCCCAGTTGGGGTCGATCGGGGACCTTTGTCGCATTTGGGGTTCTTCTTTTATTTTGGTTCCGTAGTCGGATCATGAGTGTATTTGATTGATGTAATGTTTATTCATGTAATTGTGTGAAGTGGCGATTGTAAGCCAACTATGTATCTTTTTCCCCTATTGTATTACCTGGGTTGTGTGAAGATTACCTCACTTGCGACATTGCTTTCAATGCGGTTATGCCTCTAAGTCGTGCTTCGACACGTGGGAGATATAGCCGCATCGAGGTGTTGGAAATATGCCCTAGAGGCAATAATAAATTGGTTATTATTATATTTCCTTGTTCATGATAATTGTTTATTATCCATGCTAGAATTGTATTGATAGGAAACTCAGATACATGTGTGGATACATAGACAACACCATGTCCCTAGTAAGCCTCTAGTTGACTAGCTCGTTAATCAATAGATGGTTACGGTTTCCTGACCATGGACATTGGATGTCATTGATAACGGGATCACATCATTAGGAGAATGATGTGATGGACAATATCCAATCCTAAGCCTAGCACAAAGATTGTGTAGTTCGTATGTTAAAGCTTTTCTAATGTCAAGTATCATTTCCTTAGACCATGAGATTGTGCAACTCCCGGATACCGTAGGAATACTTTGGGTGTGCCAAACGTCACAACGTAACTGGGTGACTATAAAGGTGCACTACGGGTATCTCTGAAAGTGTCTGTTGGGTTGGCACGAATCGAGACTGGGATTTGTCACTCCGTGTAAACGGAGAGGTATCTCTGGGCCCACTCGATAGGACATCATCATAATGTGCACAATGTGATCAAGGAGTTGATCACGGGATGATGTGTTACGGAACGAGTAAAGAGACTTGCCGGTAACGAGATTGAACAAGGTATCGGGATACCGACGATCGAATCTCGGGCAAGTATCGTACCGCTAGACAAAGGGAATTGTATACGGGATTGATTAAGTCCTTGACATCGTGGTTCATCCGATGAGATCATCATGGAGCATGTGGGAGGCAACATGGGTATCCAGATCCCGCTGTTGGTTATTGACCGGAGAACGTCTCGGTCATGTCTGCATGTCTCTCGAACCCGTAGGGTCTACACACTTAAGGTTCGATGATGCTAGGGTTATAAAGGAAGTTTGTATGTGGTTACCGAATGTTGTTCGGAGTCCTGGATGAGATCCCGAACGTCACGAGGAGTTCTGGAATGGTCCAGATGTAAAGATCTATATATGGGAAGTCATGTTTTGGTCACCGGAAAAGTTTCGGGGTTTATCGGTAACGTACCGGGACCACCGGGAGGTTCCCGGGGGTCCACCAAGTGGGGCCACAAGCCCCAGAGGCATACATGGGCCAAGTGTGAGAAGGAACCAGCCCCTAGGTGGGCTAGGGCACCTCCCACCATGGCCCATGCGCCTAGAAGGGGAGAGGGGGCAAACCCTAAGGGCAGATGGGCCCTAAGGCCCATGCTCCCTGCGCCTCCCTCTCCTCCCCCCCTTGGCCGCCTCCCTCAGATGGGATCTGGGGCTGCCGCACCCCTTGGGGTGGGAACCCTAAAGGGGGCGCAGCCCCCTCCCCTTCCCCTATATATACTTGAGGCCTAGGGGCTGCCCAACACACGATTTGATCTCTCCCTGTTGGTGCATCCCTACCTCTCTTTCTCCTCGTTTCTTGCGGTGCTTGGCGAAGCCCTGCTGGAGTACCACGCTCCTCCACCACCACCACGCCGTTGTGCTACTTCTGGATGGATTCTTCCTCAACCTCTCCCTCTCTCCTTGCTGGATCAAGGCATGGGAGACGTCACCGGGCTGTACGTGTGTTGAACACGGAGGTGCCGTCCGTTCGGCACTAGGATCATCGGTGATTTGGATCACGACGAGTACGACTCCATCAACCCCGTTCTCTTGAACGCTTACGCTTAGCGATCTACAAGGGTATGTAGATGCACTCTCCTTCCCCTCGTTGCTAGTTTCTCCATAGATAGATCTTGGTGACACGTAGGAAAATTTTGAATTTCTGCTACGTTACCCAACAGTGGCATCATGAGCTAGGTCTATGGCGTAGATTCTATGCACGAGTAGAACACAAAGTAGTTGTGGGCGTTGATTTTGTTCAATGTTCTTACCGTTACTAGTCCAATCTTGTTTCGGCGGCATTGTGGGATGAAGCGGCCCGGACCGACCTTACACGTACTCTTACGTGAGACTGGTTCCACTGACTGACATGCACTAGTTGCATAAGGTGGCTAGCGGGTGTCTGTCTCTCCCACTTTAGTCGGATCAGATTCGATGAAAAGGGTCCTTATGAAGGGTAAATAGCAATTGGCATATCACGTTGTGGTTTTTGCGTAGGTAAGAAATGTTCTTGCTAGAAACCCATAGCAGCCACGTAAAACATGCAAACAACAATTAGAGGACGTCTAACTTGTTTTTGCAGGGTATGCTATGTGATGTGATATGGCCAAAGGATGTGATGAATGATATATGTGATGTATGAGATGATCATGTTCTTGTAATAGGAATCACGACTTGCATGTCGATGAGTATGACAACCGGCAGGAGCCATAGGAGTTGTCTTTATTTATTGTATGACCTGCGTGTCATTGAACAACGCCATGTAATTACTTTACTTTATTGCTAGCCGGTAGCCATAGTAATAGAAGTAATAAGTTGGCGAGGCAACTTCATGGAGACACAATGATGGAGATCATGATGATGGAGATCATGGTGTCATGCCGGTGACGATGATGATCATGGAGCCCCGAAGATGGAGATCAAAAGGAGCAATATGATATTGGCCATATCATGTCACTATTTGATTGCATGTGATGTTTATCATGTTTATACATCTTATTTGCTTAGAACGACAGTAGTAAATAAGATGATCCCTCATTAAAATTTCAAGAAAGTGTTCCCCCTAACTGTGCACCATTGTGAAAGTTCGTCGTTTCGAAGCACCACGTGATGATCGGGTGTATAGATTCTTACGTTCGAATACAACGAGTGTTGACGAGCCTAGCATGTACAGACATGGCCTCGGAACACATGCGAAACACTTAGGTTAACTTGACGAGCCTAGCATGTACAGACATGGCCTCGGAACACAAGAGACCGAAAGGTCGAGCATGAGTCGTATGGTAGATACGATCAACATGAAGATGTTCACCGATGTCGACTAGTCCGTCTCACGTGATGATCAGACACGGCCTAGTTGACTCGGATCATGTAATCACTTAGATGACTAGAGGGATGTCTATCTGAGTGGGAGTTCATAAGATGAACTTAATTATCCTGAACATAGTCAAAAAGTTCTTTGCAAATTATGTCGTAGCTCGCGCTTCAGTTCTACTGTTTAGATATGTTCCTAGAGAAAATTTAGTTGAAAGTTGATAGTAGCAATTATGCGGACTAGGTCTGTAAACTGAGGATTGTCCTCATTGCTTCATAGAAGGCTTATGTCCTTAATGCACCGCTCAGTGTGCTGAGCCTCGAACGTCGTCTGTGGATGTTGCGAACATCTGACATACATGTTTTGATAACTTCGTGATAGTTCAGTTAAACGGTTTAGAATTGAGGCACCGAAGACGTTTTGAAACGTCGCGAAACATATGAGATGTTTCGAGGGCTGAAATTGGGATTTCAGGCTCGTGCCCACGTCAAGAGGTATAAGACCTCCGACGATTTTCTTAGCCTGCAAACTAAGGGAGAAAAGCTCAATTGTTGAGCTTGTACTCAGATTGTCTGAGTGCAACAATCATTTGAATCGTGTGGGAGTTGATCTTCCAGATGAGATAGTGATGTTTCTCCAAAGTCATTACCACCAAGCTGCTAGAGCTTCGTGATGAACTATAACATATCAAGGACATATATGATGATCTTTGAGATATTTGCGATGTTTGACACCACAAAAGTAGAAATCAAGAAGGAGCATCAATTGTTGATGGTTGGTGAATCCACTAGTTTCTAGAAGGGAAAGGGCAAGAAGGGATACTTCATGAAATGACAATTCAGCTGCTGCTCTAGTGAAGAAACCCAAGGTTGAACCCAAACCCGAGACTAAGTGCTTCTGTAATAAGGGGAACAGCCACTGGAGCAGAATTACCCTAGATACTTGGTAGATTAGAAGGCTGGCAAGGTCCATAGAAGTATATTGGATATACATTGTGTTGATGTGTACTTTACTGGTACTCCTAGTAGCACCAGGGTATTAGATATCGGTTCGGTTGCTAAGTGTTAGTAACTCGAAATAAAAGCTACGAAACAAACGGAGACTAGCTAAAAGGTGAGATGACGATATGTGTTGGAAGTATTTCCAATGTTGATATGATCAAGCATCGCACGCTCCCTCTACCATCGAGATTGGTATTAAAACCTAAATAATTGTTATTTGGTGTTTGCGTTGAGCATAGACATGATTGGATTACGTCTATTGCAATACGGTTATTCATTTAAGGAGAATAATGGTTACTCTGTTTATTTGAATAATACCTTCAATGGTCTTACGCCTAAAATGAATGGTTTATTAAATCTCGATCGTAGTGATACACATGTTCATGCCAAAAGATATAAGATAATAATGATAATACCACCTACTTGTGGCACTGCCACATAAGTCATATCGGTATAAAACGCATGAAGAAGCTCCATGTTGATGGATCTTTGGGCTCACTCGTTTTTGAAAAGTTTGAGACATGCGAACCATGTCTATTGGTGTATATGCATGAAGAAACTCCATGCAAATGGACCATTTGGACTCACTTGATTTTGAATCACTTGAGACATGCAAATCATACCACATGGGCAAGATGACTAGAAGCCTCGTTTTCAGTAAAATGGAACTAGAAAGCAACTTGTTGGAAGTAATACATTTTGATGTGTGCAGTCCAATGACTGCTGAGGCATGTAGTCGATATCATTATGTTCTTGCTTCATAGATGATTTGAGTAGATGTTGAGTATATTTACTTGATGAATCATGAGTCTGAATTATTGAAAGGTTCAAGTAATTTCAGGGTGAAGTTGAAAGATCGTCGTGACAAGAGGATAAAATATCTATGATATGATCATAGAGATGAATATCTGAATTACGAGTTTGGCACAGAATTAAGACATTGTGGAAATTGTTTCACAACTAATACAGCCTGGAACACCATAGTGTGATGGTGTGTCTGAACATCATAACTGCACCCTATTGGATATGATGCATACCATGATGTCTCTTATTGAATTACCACGATAGTTTATGGGTTAGGCATTAGAGACAACCACATTCACTTTAAATAGGGCACCACGTAATTCCGATGAGATGACACCGTATGAACTATGGTTTAGAGAAACCTAAGCTGTCATTTCTTAAAAGTTTGGGGCTGCGACGCTTATGTGAAAAAGTTTCAGGCTGATAAGCTCGAACCCAAAGCGGATAAATGCATCTTCATAGGACACCCAAAACATTTGGGTATACCTCCTATCTCAGATTCGAAAGCAATAAGGGATTGTTTCTAGAATAGGGTCCTTTCTCGAGGAAAAGTTTCTCTCGAAAGAATTGAGTGGGAGGATGGTGGAGACTTGATGAGGTTATTGAACCGTCACTTCAACTAGTGTATAGCAGGGCACAAAGAGTTGTTCCTGTGGCACCTACACCAATTGAAGTGGAAGCTTATGATATTGATCATGAGACTTCGGATCAAGTCACTCCCAGACCTCGTAGGATGACAAGGATGCGTACTACTTCAGAGTGGTACGTAATCCTATCTTGGAAGTCATGTTGCTAAACAACAATGAACCTATGAGCTATGGAGAAGCGGTGGTGGGCCTGGATTCCGATAAATGGCTCGAGGCCATATAAACCGAGAGAGGGTCCATATATGAAAACAAAGTGTAGACTTTGGAAGAACTACTTGATGGTCATAAGGCTGTTAGGTACATATGGATTTTAAAAGGAAGACGGACAATGATGGTAAGTATCACCATTAAGAAAGCTCGACTTGTCGTTAAGATGTTTTCCGACAAGTTCAAGGAGTTGACTACGATGAGACTTTCTCACTCGTAGCGATGCTAAGAGTCTGTTGGAATTATATTAGCGATTACTGCATTATTTATGAAATCTTGCAGATAGGATGTCAAAGCATTGTTTCCTCGACGTTTTTCTTGAGGAAAGGTTGTATGTGATACAACCGGAAGGTTTTGTCAATCCTGAAAGATGCTAATAAGTATGCAAAGCTCCAGCAATCCTTCTAAGGACTGGAGTAAGCATCTCGGAGTTGGAATGTATGCTTTGATGAGATGATCAAAGATTTTGGGTGTATACAGAGTTTATGAGAAACTTGTATTTCCAAAGAAGTGAGTGGGAGCACTATAGAATTTCTGATGAGTATATGTTGTTAACATATTGTTGATCGGAAATGATGTAGAATTTCTGGAAAGCATGCAGAGTTATTTGAAAAATGTTTTTCAATGGAAAACCTGGATTAGGCTACTTGAGTATTGAGCATTAAGATCTATGAGGATAGATCAAAACGCTTAATAGTACTTTCAAATGAGCACATACCTTGACATGATCTTAAAGGTGTTCAAGATGGATCAGTCAAAGAAGGATTTCTTGCCTGAGTTGTAAGGTATGAAGTTAAGACTTAAAGCTCGACCACGGCAGAATAGAGAAAGGACGAAGGTCGTCCCCTATGCTTAAGACATAGGCTCTACAGTATGCTATGATGTGTACCGCACCTGAAATGTGCCTTGCCATGAGTCAGTCAAGGGGTACAAGAGTGATCCAAGAATGGATCACAGGACAGCGGTCAAAGTTATCCTTAGTAACTAGTGGACTAAGGAATTTTCTCGATTATGGTGGTGGTAAAAGAGTTCGTCGTAAAGGGTTACGCTGATGCAAACTTTGACACTAATCCAGATTACTCTGAGTAGTAAACTGGATTCGTATAGTAGAACAGTTATTTGGAATAGCTCCAAATGTAGCGTAGTAGTTGCATCTACAAGATGACATAGAAATTTGTGAAGTACATACGGATCTGAATGTTTCAGACCCGTTGACTATAACCTCTCTCACAAGCATAACATGATCAAACCCAGAACTCTTTGGGTGTTAGTCACATGGGGATGTGACCTGTGAGTGTTAATCATATGGCGATGTGAACTAGATTATTGACTCTAGTGCAAGTGGGAGACTGTTGGAAATATGCCCTAGAGGCAATAATAAATTGGTTATTATTATATTTCCTTGTTCATGATAATCGTTTATTATCCATGCTAGAATCCTATTGATAGGAAACTCAGATACATGTGTGGATACATAGACAACACCATGTCCCTAGTAAGCCTCTAGTTGACTAGCTCGTTGATCAATAGATGGTTACGGTTTCCTGACCATGGACATTGGATGTCATTGATAACGGGATCACATCATTAGGAGAATGATGTGATGGACAAGACCCAATCCTAAGCCTAGCACAAAGATCGTGTAGTTCGTATGTTAAAGCTTTTCTAATGTCAAGTATCATTTCCTTAGACCATGAGATTGTGCAACTCCCGGATACCGTAGGAATACTTTGGGTGTGCCAAACGTCACAACGCAACTGGGTGACTATAAAGGTGCACTACGGGTATCTCTGAAAGTGTCTGTTGGGTTGGCACGAATCGAGACTGGGATTTGTCACTCCGTGTAAACGGAGAGGTATCTCTGGGCCCACTCGGCAGGACATCATCATAATGTGCACAATGTGATCAAGGAGTTGATCACGGGATGATGTGTTGCGGAACGAGTAAAGAGACTTGTCGGTAACGAGATTGAACAAGGTATCGGGATACCGACGATCGAATCTCGGGCAAGTATCGTACCGCTAGACAAAGGGAATTGTATACGGGATTGATTAAGTCCTTGACATCGTGGTTCATCTGATGAGATCATCATGGAGCATGTGGGAGGCAACATGGGTATCCAGATCCCGCTGTTGGTTATTGATCGGAGAACGTCACGGTCATGTCTGCATGTCTCCCGAACCCGTAGGGTCTACACACTTAAGGTTCGATGACGCAAGGGTTATAAAGGAAGTTTGTATGTGGTTACCGAATGTTGTTAGGAGTCCCGGATGAGATCCCGAACATCACGAGGAGTTCCGGAATGGTCCGGAGGTAAAGATTTATATATGGGAAGTCCTGTTTTGGTCACCGGAAAAGTTTCGGGGTTTATCGGTAACGTACCGGGACCACCGGGAGGGTCCCAGGGGTCCACCAAGTGGGGCCACAAGCCCCAGAGGCATACATGGGCCAAGTGTGAGAAGGCACCAGCCCCTAGGTGGGCTAGGGCGCCTCCCACCATGGCCCATGCGCCTAGAAGGGGAGAGGGGGCAAACCCTAAGGGCAGATGAGCCCTAAGGCCCATGCTCCCTGCGCCTCCCTCTCCTCCCCCCCTTGGCCGCCTCCCTCAGATGGGATCTGGAGCTGCCGCACCCCTTGGGGTGGGAACCCTAAAGGGGGCGCAGCCCCCTCCCCTTCCCCTATATATACTTGAGGCCTAGGGGCAGCCCAACACACGATTTGATCTCTCCCTGTTGGTGCAGCCCTACCTCTCTTTCTCCTTGTTTCTTGCGGTGCTTGGCGGAGCCCTGCTGGAGTACCACGCTCCTCCACCACCACCACGCCATTGTGCTGCTGCTGGATGGAGTCTTCCTCAACCTCTCCCTCTCTCCTTGCTGGATCAAGGCATGGGAGACGTCATCGGGCTGTACGTGTGTTGAACACGGAGGTGCCGTCCATTCGGCACTAGGATCATCGGTGATTTGGATCACAACGAGTACGACTCCATCAACCCTGTTCTCTTAAACGCTTCCGCTTAGCGATCTACAAGGGTATGTAGATGCACTCTCCTTCCCCTCGTTGCTGGTTTCTCCATAGATAGATCTTGGTGACACGTAGGAAAATTTTGAATTTCTGCTACGTTACCCAACACGAGGGCGTTACAAGTTGGTATCAGAGCCTTCCCCGGCCTTAGGAGCCCCATTGCTTGATTGTTTTTAGCGGTCAAGTCGTGTCTAAAATGTTTTGAGTCATTTAGTAATTATATATCGGAGAGTTTAGGAATTATTTTTACTTCCCAGTCTCCTCATCGCTCTGGTAAGGCATCCTGACATAGAGTTTTCACTCTTCTCTTCTCAAATTTCACTAAAAAATTTTTAGGATCACGCGGGTATCTTGGAATCGTTCCGATGGTTTTATGACGAGAACATTGTCTTGGTGCCTCCTGTCAGGGGTTTTGTGGAAGTGTCCCGGGGAGTTGAGCTCTGAGGTGTTGTCATCATAATTTTATCGTTGCAATTCTGGAATACCTGAGTTTAGTACGCCGACATCGAAAATCTCTTTTATGCAGTTCATTGGTGAGATAACCTCGACGCCACCCAGTACTGGGGCGGGAGTTCGGGAGTATTGCCATAACTTGTATAACGGATGCTTTTTGAAGGTTGAGGTAGATGATTTCCGAAGGTTTCTTGGTTATGTGTTGAAGGATGGATACAGCTGGCTGTAGGATTTGCTAGTTTTGGGTGAAATATTATGCTTCCCCTGTATCCCCAACACCTGATTGCATAACCGCAAAGATTCGGAAGTTTCATAGGTGGGAATTCAAGTAGCTCTTAGGATATCTTTCTGACAGATGTATGATATGAAATTGGGGTTCGACGTCTAGTGGTCCGCCTATTCACGGTCGGTTTTACAGTGGTCTCGTTGTGTCTTAAAGAGTCCTTGGCTATGCCGACTCGGGGACGCTTCGTATGTCATGTGCACTGCCTTGTACATGATGGTGCTGTGCGATCGAGCCCGTGTAGGCCCCACCACGGAAACTTCGGACGAAATCTCTATCATATGTTTGTTTCGGCTTATTTTGCAAGCCAATCCTTGTTTTGTTTTGAGTTATGGTATTCGAGTTGCTTCAAAGTCAAGTGTTGATTCCACACCTTTTTGAAACGGTGTTCTCATACTTCGATGTGAATACCAATCCTTCTTGATCATCGAGATTGTGCTGTCAATCCTTTTCACCGGTGTGCTTCTCTTCAAGTGGATCTGATCATTTCAACATCCGCAAGATTCAATCCCAGTTCTTCTCAACGGTGTCTGTTTCATCCGTCTCCTAGTTGCCTTTGTTTTTCCCACCCTCCCACCCTTGTTTCTTCAAGGACTCAAATTTCTTAATCAAGTATCCTTTGATTCATGTGAGGCCTCTTCATTCCTTTTCCTTCAATGTTCTTATCCGGTGATTCTCATGAAGATTCTAACGTAGCCTCAAGTTCGTCATTCGTCATTCTTTTCCTTCTCCGGTGGATCCAATTCAAGCTTTCGGTGTTTGATCATATTCTTTTCCCTTATTTCAAATGCCTTCTCATGCCGGTGCGCCTTACATTTAGTCATTTCTCGCTATTCATTTGTTCCGGAGTGCTGATAATATCTAAGAGGACTTGTGTCTCCATTATCATTCCATCCAAGATATTTTGAGGTCGTTATCTCTTTCATCCATTTTATTTAACCGATGCAATCTCTCTTTTAAATCGTTCAACGGTGTTTCTTTTGAGTGGGCCCTAACCCACATGTCTTTTCCCAGGATCTTACCTGACTCTTCTTATTTTTTCCCGGAGCCATCCTCAAATTTCTTTTCGAAGTTTGACATAAGAATGATTTATCATCAGTCAAATGTTTTCTCCAAGATCTTTCAAATTCTCTTCATCGTTGGCTCAACCTCTTCGTTTGGATTCTTCCGAAGTGTCTAAATAATTCTTGGTGGTGTTTCTCATTGTCATTCTCAACATTTGAAGACCGAAGAAGATTCTTCTTTCAACCTTGCTCCATTCTCTTCAAGTTTCGTCATTCGAGATTGTTGCAATCCTCTCATAATTGTTTTCGATTGTGAGAATCTTTTTCACCCATCAGGAGATATTCAAGAGTCTTCTCAGTTTGTTATCCGGAGTCCATCAATTCAGGTTTATTCATTCTCAGCTGTCAGTTATCATTCTCTAATTTTACCGGTGCATGATTCAAGTTTTCTCTAATCAGCTCGTGATCTCTTCGTTCTCATGGATCTAAATTTCCTCAAGCACCTTCGTGCATTTGATAATTCTTCCCGGTGTTCCTTTATCTTTTGTTTGTTCATTTTCATTTCTTATGGTGGTTCGTTCAAGACTTCTCTTCCTCATCAATTGTTCGTTATTTCAATTCTACCGGTGGTTCGTCCAAGACCTTCTTAAGTTTGCGCCATATCTATCTTCATTCTTTCCATAAGAATAAGTAGTGTGCCAAATCCATTGTTTGTCATCAATTTAATTGGTGAAGGATAAGCATAATGTAATTCTTATTCTTGTTTCATCCAAGTGATCTATTCTTTATTCCGAAGGTTCATCAAAATTCTTGATCTCAATTGTTCATCTTCTCTTTTCCCGGAGTTCCAACCTTTTTCAATTAGTTTATCACGGAGATCCATCTAAATCATTGCAAGGGTTCACCTTGTGTTTTCAATTTCTTTTTCTTGTTATTCTTTGACTACCGGACTTTCTTCATGGAGGCTATACATGATGGTTCATCAAGGATTTAATTCATTCTCGAAGTGTTCATCGAGATTCTTTTCTAAGAGGCTCAAGTTTTCTTCATATTGTAATCCGGAGTGCATTCTTTCTTCTGTATCATTGGAGGTGGTATTATGTCATTCTTGATAATCTGAGTTCATGTTTCATGATTCACATGTTGTTAAGAATGGGGTAGTTTAAATCCATCAACCTCTTCGTTGGAGTTATCTTGGGTTATATTTCACCTAAAGCCTTCCCTAAGGATTGTTGCTATCTATGGTGTTTATAAATGACCCAAGTTCTTCATATATCCTTCCGGGTGAAATAAGCTTCTCCTATCCTTGTTCTTATCAATCCATTTCTTTTCCCATGAGTGGCAGGCTGTCACCTCATAATTTGAGTTGTATTCCATAAGACCATATCAAGCTTATTATTTTCGTTGTTGGTTTTCCAACAGCTTCGTTCGACCCTTATCCTAAGAATGCCTTTTCAAGCTCACTTGTGGCAGAAGTTGCCATTTTCTTCTCCGTTCTTTTGTTCCGTCGATATAACTTCTATTTTTTTCATTCTGGAGGCATTGTGTTGTTGTCCTCTTTAACCCTTCTTCTTGTTTTGTCAAGGTCTTGTTTTTTTTTCATGATTGTCCATTTAACCGGAGTGTCGTGCCCTCTTTTCAAGTTATATCACCTTATCAAGTTCTTATTCAATTCCTCTCTTTTCAACCGGAGTGCTGCCGAATTTTGGTCTTCCTTGATCCCCTTCCTTAACAGAGTGTTTTTCTATATATATCTTCCCTTCAACCTCAAGGTTTTCGCAATGCTCTTTGTCCCTCGTTTCTAACGGAGTGTTTTCAACTTCGTTCACCTTCGTTGTATTTTTTTCTCGAATTTGTTCAACCTCGCAAGGTTCTTGGTTTCACTCGTTTGCCAAAGAAGCAACTTAGTTTACCTATTCTCTTTCTCCTCCATTTTCCCTCCGGTGCCATTCTAGATCTCGGGACGAGATCCTCTCGTAGTGGTGGAGTGTTGTAACGCCCCGAGACCGATGTGTCAGGTGTCGTTCAGTTATTCGCTGGTGTTGCCTTGTCATTGCTTGCGTGTCATGCATTGCATATCATGTCATCATGCGCATTTCATTTGCATACATGTTCGTCTCATGCATCTAAGCATTTTCCCCGTTGTCCGTCTTGCAATCCGGCGTTCTGTTCTCCTCCGGTGGTCATTTCTACCTTTCTTTCGTGTGTGGGTATTAAACATTTCCGGATTGGACCGAGACTTGCCAAGTGGCCTTGGTTTACTACTGGTAGACCGCCTGTCAAGTTTTGTACCATTTGGACTTCGCTTGATACTCCAACGGTTAACCGAGGGACCGAAAAGGCCTCGTGTGTGTTGCAGCCCAACACCCTTCCAAAGTGGCCCAAAACCCACCTAAACCTCCTCCATCATCTCGTTCGTTCGATCACGATCGCGTGGCCGAAAACCGCACCTCATTTGGACTCTCCTAGCTCCCTCTACCTATAAATATGTGCTCCCCTCCCGAAATTCGCGGATGAACCCTAAAAATTCCTCCCCTCGCGCCGCCGGACGCGTCCTCACCGCGCCCGGACATGTCCGCTCGGTCGCCACCTCACTCCGACCAATTCCGTCGTGCCACATCACCCAACCGCCACCGCCAGCCTATCCCGAGCCGCCACCTCACCTCCCCTGCACCCACTTCGCCGCCATCCTCCCGGGGCCCAGATCCGGCCCGCCCCGGGGCCGAACCGGGCCACTCCGGGCCCTCTCTTCGCCGCCGTTTGCCCCAGGCCGACCGGAGCCGCGTCGCCATGCTAGATGCTCCCGCCGGCCACCCGGACTTCGCCGGAGGCCGCAACTTCGCCGCCTCATCGCCGGTCTTCAACACCCCGCCGCCTGCGAGCCCGTGCCCCGCGCGCACCCTCCCCTCCTCCACCGCGCCGTTCGGCCCCGCCGTGTTCTTCGCATCCTCGCCGGAGTGCCCCGCCTCCACCTCGCTGCGCCGGTGCCACCCCGTGGTCGCCCGGCCCCGGATCTGGCCGGAATGGGTCCGGAGCGACCGGATCCGGCCGTCCCCACATCTCCCGGCGCCGTCCCCTCGCCGGCTCGCCGCCCAGCCTCGCCGGCGACGCGACGGAGCCGCTACTGCCTGCCTGCCTCTCCGATCCAGGCGGGATCGGGAGGAGAACGACGAGCGCCCGCGTGGGCCGCCTCCCCGCCTTGGCATCCCAGGCCCAGCTCCAGCTGGCCCGCGTCCGGCCTCCTCTAGTCTCTCTGCACCGACCGGGTCAAGGCCCACTGGATGAGGCCACACCCCAGCGCCCCGCCTCTATTTTTTTTCCTCCTATTGGGCCAGCTTGATTCGGCCCGAGTCACTGTTTTTATTTCGCGAACGAATTTACTAATTTCCCCGAGAAAACCTGTTTTACAGAAAAGTCCCCCTAGTTCATGCATTTAATAACTCACTAACCGTGCATCGGATTAAAATGTTTTATATATGAAACTTGCTCAGAATTTTGTGTAGATTAATAATATCCAACTTTCATCTATGTTTGAAATGTTAAAAAATGTTGTTTGCATTAATTTGCTCCTATGCCATGTTAAAATGATTTAATTCATAACTAAATAACCGTAGCTCCGTTTTTAACAAACTTTATATGTAAAGGGGGTAGAAAATATGGACTCGTTCTTCTTCCTTGCGGGATTTCAGGCAAGATGATCATCCCCTCGAAATCACTTCTATCTTCACTTGCTTAGTTGCTCGCTCTTTTGCTATGCCTATGCTGCGATACCTACCACTTGCTTGTCAGCCTCCTAAATTGCCATGTTAAACCTCTAACCCACCTTGTCCTAGCAAACCGTTGTTTGGCTATGTTACCACTTTGCTCAGCCCCTCTTATAGCGTTGTTAGTTGCAGGTGAAGATTGAAGTTTGTACCTTGTTGGTACATGGATATGTCGTTCCTTGTTGGGACATGTTTACTTGTTGGGATATCACAATATATCTTATTTAATTAATGCATCTATATACTTGGTAAAGGGTGGAAGGCTCGGCCTTATGCCTGGTGTTTTGTTCCACTCTTGCCGCCCTAGTTTCCGTCATATCGGTGTTATGTTCCCGGATTTTGCGTTCCTTACGCGGTTGGGCTATAATGGGAACGCCTTGATAGTTCGCCTTAAGTAAAGCTCTTCCAGCAATGCCCAACATTGGTTTTACCATTTGCACTAACAACCTACCACCTTCCCTTGGGTTTTCGCGAGCCCGAGGGTCATCTTTATTTTAACCCCCCCGGGCCAGTGCTCCTCTGAGTGTTGGTCCAAACTTGAGTCCCATGCAGCGCCCCCTCGGGGAAACTCGAGGTTTGGTTTTAGTTGTATGGAGAGCTCATTTGAGTGTGCCCTGAGAACGAGATATGTGCAGCTCCTATCGGGATTTGTCGGCACATTCGGGCGGTGTTGCTGGTTTAGTTTTACCCTGTCGAAATGTCTCATTGTATCGGGATACCGAGTCTGATCGGAATGTCTCGGGTGGAGGTCTATTCCTTCGTTGACCGTGAGAGCTTGTCATGGGCTAAGTTGGGACACCCTGCAGGGATTTGAACTTTCGAAATCCGTGCCCGCGGTTATGGGCAGATGGGAATTTGTTAACGTCCGGTTGTAGAAAACCTGAAGTTGACCTTAATTAAAATGAATCAACCGCGTGTGTAACCGTGATGGTCTCTTTCCGGCGGGGTCCGGGAAGTGAACACGGTTGTTGGAGTTATGCTTGACGTAGGTAGTCCAGGATCACTTCTTGATCATACTTTTATTGACCGTGCTTTGCCTTCTCTTCTCGCTCCCATTTGCGTATGTTAGCCACCATATATGCTAGTCGCTTGCTGCAGCTCCACCTCATACCTTTACCTTACCCATAAGCTTAAATAGTCTTGATCGTGAGGGTGCGAGATTGCTGAGTCCCCATGGCTCACAGATACTTCCAAAACCAGCTTGCAGGTGCCGATGAGTCCGTGCAGATGACGCAACCAAGCTCAGGAGGAGCTCGTTGAAGACCTGGTTCTTTGTGTTGTTTCCGCTCTAGTTGATCAGTAGTGGAGCCCAGTTGGGGTCGATCGGGGACCTTTGTCGCATTTGGGGTTCTTCTTTTATTTTGGTTCCGTAGTCGGATCATGAGTGTATTTGATTGATGTAATGTTTATTCATGTAATTGTGTGAAGTGGCGATTGTAAGCCAACTATGTATCTTTTTCCCCTATTGTATTACCTGGGTTGTGTGAAGATTACCTCACTTGCGACATTGCTTTCAATGTGGTTATGCCTCTAAGTCGTGCTTCGACACGTGGGAGATATAGCCGCATCGAGGGCGTTACAGCAGTTTTAACAGAGTTTCTTTTAATAGAGCATGGTATAGTGGGTACACCGAGATGTCCAAGTTTCTTAGGTATTCCACCCTTAAAAGTATAATTAGCAAGCATGGTAGAAATTTCAGCTTCCGGTATCTTTCTTTTATTTGCAACAATTTCTTTCATGTACTTAGCATAAGGATTCATTTTAAGCATATCAGTTAATCGCATACGCAAAAAGATAGGTCGAATCATTTCAGCAAAGCGCTCAAAATCCTCATCATCCTTTTTCTTGGATGGTTTGGGAGGAAAAAGGCATGGGTTTCTGAACCCATGGTTCTCTTTCTTTACCATGTTTCCTAGCAACAAAGTCTTTCTTATTATAACACTGATTCTTTGATTGTGGGTTATCAAGATCGATAGCAGGTTCAATTTCTATATCATTATCATTACTAGGTTGAGCATCATCATCAACATTATCATTAACATTATTACTAAATTCAGGTTCATTACTAGATTGAGTTTCAGCATCAAAAATAGAAATATCATTTGGATTCTCAGGTGTTTCTGTAATAGGTTCACTAGAAGCATGCAAAGTCCTATCATTTTTCTTTTTCTTCCTTTTAGAAGGACTAGGTGCATCTATATTATTTCTCTGAGAATCTTGCTCAATTCTCCTAGGATGGCCTTTAGGATACAAAGGTTCCTGAGTCATTTTACCACCTCCAGTCATCACTCTAACAACATTATCATTATCCTTACTATTCAATTCATTGAGCAAATCATTTTGAGCTTTAAGTACTTGTTCTAGTTGAGTGGTAACCATAGAAGCATGTTTACTAATAAGTTTAAGTTCACCTTTGACATTAGCCATATAATCACCCAAGTGTTCAAGCATATTTGAATTGTATTTCAATTGTCTACCAAATAAGCCTTAAAATCTTCTTGCTTAACCATAAATTTATCAAACTCATCTAAGCATGGGCTAGCAAACTTACTAAATGGGATTTCAGCTTTATCACATCTATAGAGAGAATTTACCTTTACTACCTGTGTCGGGTTATCAAGACCATGAGTTTCTTCAATAGGTAATGGATTAAGATCATATGTTTCTTCAACAAGCGGTAAATTAAGACCATGTATTTCTTTAATAGGAGGTAAATTATTAACATCTTCAGCTTTAATACTTTTTTCTTTCATAGATTTCTTTGCCTCTTGCATATCTTCAGGACTGAGAAATAGAATACCCCTCTTTTTCGGAGTGGGTTTAGGAATAGGCTCATGAATTGGCTCCGGAGGTGTCCAATTATTTTCATTTGTCAACATATTATTCAATAGAATTTCAGCTTCATCTGGTGTTCCTTCCCTGAAAACAGAACCAGCACAACTATCCAGGTAATCTCTGGAGGCATCAGTTAGTCCATTACAAAAGATATCAAGTATTTCATTTTTCTTAAGAGGATGATCAGGCAAAGCATTAAGCAATTGGAGAAGCCTCCCCCAAGCTTGTGGGAGACTCTCTTTTTTAATTTGCACAAAATTATATATATCCCTTAAAGCAGCTTGTTTCTTATGAGCGGGCAAATATTTAGCAGAGAAGTAATAAATCATATCCTGGGGACTACACACAACCAGGATCAAGAGAATTAAACCATATCTTAGCATCACCCTTTAATGAGAACGGAAATATTTTAATGATATAAAAGTAGCGAGTTCTCTCATCTTTAGTGAACAGGGTAGCTATATCATTTAATTTAGTAAGATGTGCCACAACAGTTTCAGATTCATAGCCATGAAAAGGATCAGATTCAACCAAAGTAATTATATCAGGATCAACAGAGAATTCATAATCCTTATCGGTAACACAGATAGGTGAAGTAGCAAAAGCAGGGTCAGGTTTCATTCTAGCATTTAGAGATTGCTTGTTCCATTTAGCTAATAACCTCTTAAGTTAGTATCTGTCTTTGCAAGCTAAAATAGCTAAAGAGGCTTCTTGTTCAAAAACATAACCCTTGGGAATAACAAGTGATTCTTCATCATCACTTTCATCAGTATTATCAGATTCAATATTTTCAATCTGTCTAGCCCTAGCAAGTTGTTCATCAAGAAATTCACCAAGTGGCACGGTAGTATCAAGCATAGAAGTAGTTTCATCATAAGTATCATGTATAGCAGAAGTAGCATCATCAATAACATGCGACATATCAGAACGAATAGCAGAAGCAGGTTTAGGTGTCGCAAGCTTACTCAAAACAGAAGGTGAATCAAGTGCAGAGCTAGATGGCAGTTCCTTACCTCCCCTCGTAGTTGAGGGATAAATCCTGGTTCTTGGATTTTCAAGTTCTTCATAATGATAAGCAGATATAAATCCCAAGTGAATCAAAGAATAGAGCTATGGTCCCCGACAACGGCGCCAGAAAATAGTCTTGATAACCCACAAGTATAGGGGATCACAACAGTTTTCGAGGGTAAAGTATTCAACCCAAATTTATTGATTCGACACAAGGGGAGCCAAAGAATACTCTCAAGTATTAGCAGCTGAGTTGTCAATTCAACAACACCTGGAAACTTAGTATCCGCAGCAAAGTAATTAGTAGCAAAGTAATATGATAGTAGTGGTAACGGTAGCAAAAGGTAACAATAGTAAAAGTAATGTTTTTGATATTTTGTAGTGATGATATCAATAACAACAGGAAAGTAAATAAGCGAAGAACAATATGTGGAAAGCTCGTAGGCAATGGATCAGTGATGGAGAATTATGCCGGATGCGGTTCATCATGTCACAGTCATAACCTAGGGTGACACAGAACTAGCTCCAGTTCATTGATATAATGTAGGCATGTATTCCGAGTATAGTCATACGTGCTTATGGAAAAGAACTTGCATGCCATATTTGGTCCTACCCTCCCGTGGCAGCGGGGTCCTTACGGAAACTAAGGGATATTAAGGCCTCCTTTTAATAGAGTACTGGAACAAAGCATTAACACATAGTGAATACATGAACTCCTCAAACTACGGTCATCACCGGTAAGTATCCCGATTATTGTCTCTTCGGGGTTAACGGATCATAACACATAATAGGTGACTATAGACTTGCAAGATAGGATCAAGAACTCTCATATATTGATGAAAACATAATAGGTTCAGATTTGAAATCATGGCACTCAGGCCCTAGTGACAAGCATTAAGCATAGCAAAGTCATAGCAACATGAATCTCAGAACATAGTGGATACTAGGGATCAAACCCTAACAAAACCAACTCGATTACATGATAGATCCCATCCAACCCATCACCGTCCAGCAAGCCTACGATGGAATTACTCACGCACGGCAGTGAGCATCATGAAATTGGTGATGGAGGATGGTTGATGATGCCGATGGCGACAGATTCCCCTCTCCGGAGCCCCGAACGGACTCCAGATCAGCCCTCCCCAGAGGTTTTAGGGCTTGGCGGCGGCTCCGTATCGTAAAATGCGATGAATTCTTCTCTCTCATTTTTTCTCCCCTTAACACAATATATAGAGTTGGAATTGGAGTCAGAGAGGCACCAGGGGGCCCACGAGGTAGGGGGGCGCCCTAGGGGGCAGGCGCGCCCCCCACCCTCGTGGAGAGGTGTGGCCCCCCTGGCCTTCATCTTTTGCAGGTACTTTTTATATTTTCCAAAGTCGCTCCGTGAAGTTTGAGGTCATTATGAGAGCACTTCTTTCTGCACATAAATAACACCATGGTAATTCTGCTGAAAACAGCGCTAGTCCGGGTTAGTTCCATTCAAATCATGCAAGTTAGAGTCCAAAACAAGGGCAAAAGTGTTTGGAAAAGTAGATACATTGGAGACGTATCAGTGGGCAGAGAGAGAGAGAGAAGGTGTTGGTGAAAGGGGGTGAATCCTTATCTGCTTATAAAGGCAGCGAATATCAAGTACCTCCCCACTCGCCTTAAAACTCGCCTGCTTCCCAAGGGCCGCGCCGACGACGCGGTTGGATTACCCATGCCCGTATTGATGAGAATCCCGCAATAAGGGGACACGGTCTCTGCTTTGACAAGACGTGCCAGTAAAACCGCATCTCGAAATATGAAGCGGCAGGCCGAGAAACGGTTCGAAATAATGACCTAGTGGTGGCGTGGCATCACGCTACAAAAAGTTGTCAGTAGATTGGACTCGTGAAATTTTATACTCTCCGCGGTTGTGTGGGGTACTTGTTTTGCAGAGCCGAACAAGTTCTTTGTGTTCGAAAGCTATTTTGGAGTATTTGGAGGAGGAACCCTTCTTGCAATGCCGAAGACAATCCGCACGCCGGACACCTCGTCATTGAAGCCTGGTTCAGGGGCTACTGAGGGAGACCTGGACTAAGGGGACCTCGGGCGTCCGACCTGTTGGACATGGGTCGGACTGATGGGCTGTGAAGATACAAGATCGAAGAATCTTACCTGTGTCTGGATGGGACTCTCCTTGGCGTGGAAGGCAAGCTTGGCGTCTGGATATGAAGATTCCTTTCCCTGTAACCGAATTTGTACAACCCTAGTCCCCTCTTTTGTCTATATAAACCGGAGGGTTTAGTCCATAGGGACAATCATAATCATACATGCTAGGCTTCTAGGGTTTTAGCCATTATGATCTAGTGGCAGATCAACTCTTGTAATACTCATATTCATCAAGATCAATCAAGCAGGAAGTAGGGTATTACCTCCATAGAGAGGGCCCGAACCTGGGTAAACATTGTGTCCCCTGTCTCCTGTTACCATCGACCTTAGACGCACAGTTCGGGACTCCCTACCCGAGATCCGCCGGTTTTGACACCAACAAAGCGGTGCACAAGCATTTGACGCTGATATCCGGCTACTTTACCCCCGATGCCCTCTTCGCTGACAATTTTCGTAGGCGGTTTCGGATGCGCAAAACTATCTTCGATCGTCTCTACCATGGGGGTCCGGTCCTTTGATGACTACTTCATCTGGAAGAAGAACACCATGGGAAGGATCAGATTCTCTGGTTACCAGAAGTGCAGAGCAGCAATGCAGATGCTGGCATATGACACAGCTACTGATTCATGGGACGAGTACCTACGAATGTCTAAGACCACATGCGGAGATGCCGTGGTGTAGGATCAAAAGTATGTCTAGAGGGGGGTGATTAGACTACTTGACCAAATAAAAACTTAACCTTTTCCCAATTTTAGTTCTTGGCAGATTTTAGCTATTTTAGGACAAGTCAAGCAATCATCACACAATTCAAGCAAGCATGCAAAGAGTATATTGGCAGCGGAAAGTAAAGCATGCAACTTGCAAGAATGTAAAGGGAAGGGTTTGAAGAATTCAAACGCAATTGGAGACACAGATGTTTTTCCCGTGGTTCGGATAGGTGGTGCTATCCTACATCCACATTGATGGAGACTTCAACCCACGAAGGGTAACGGTTGCGCGAGTCCACGGAGGGCTCCACCCACGAAGGGTCCACGAAGAAGCAACCTTGTCTATCCCACCATGGCCATCGCCCACGAAGGACTTGCCTCACTAGTGGTAGATATTCACGAAGTAGGCGATCTCCTTGCCCTTACAAACTCCTTGGTTCAACTCCACAATCTTGTCGGAAGCTCGCAAGTGACACCTAGCCAATCTTGGAGACACCACTCTCCAAGAAGTAACAAATGGTGTGTTGATGATGAACTCCTTGCTCTTGTGCTTCAAATGATAGTCTCCCCAACACTCAATTCTCTCTCACAGGATTTCGATTTGGTGGAAAGAAGATTTGAGTGGAAAGCAACTTGGGGAAGGCTAGAGATCAAGATTCATGTGGTAGGAATGGAATATCTTGGCCTCAACACATGAGTAGGTGGTTCTCTCTCAGAACATATGAGTTGGAAGTGTAGATGTGTTCTGATGGCTCTCTCCACGAGTGAAGAGGAGGTGGAGGGGTATATATAGCCTCCACACAAAATCCAACCGTTACACAAAATTTACCAATCTTGGTGGGACCGAATCAACAAACTCGGTCGGACCGAAATAGTAAACCTAGTGACCGTTAGAGATTTTCGATGGGACTGACATGCAACTCGGTAGGACCGATATGGTTAGGGTTAGGGCATAACGTAATCTCGGTGAGACCGATTACACAAACTCGGTGAGACCGATTTGGTAATAAGCTAACCAGAGGGTTGGTCAGGCAAACTCGGTGGGACCGATTCGCTCTTCTCGGTGAGACCGAAATGTTATGAAAAGGAAACAGTGAGTTTACATTGCAATCTCGATGGGACCGATCCGCTCTTTCGGTGAGACCGAAAAGTTACGAAAAGGAAACAGAGAAATTGCAATCCCATCTCGGTGAGATCGAGATCCCTATTGGTAGAACCGATTTTCTTAGGGTTTGGCAACGGCTATGACAAGTGAAACTCGGTGGCGCCGGGTTGAAAGAATCGGTAGGGCCGAGTTTGGCTTTGGGTTTAGGTCAAATGTGGATATGGGAAAGTAGCTGAGGATTTTGGAGCATATCATTAAGCACATGAAGCAAGAGGCTCATTAAGCAACACCTCATCCCTCCTTGATAGTATTGGCTTTTCCTATGGACTCAATGTGATCTTGGACCACTAAAATGTAAAATGAAGAGTCTTGAGCATATGAGCTAGAGCCAATCCTTTGTCCTTAGCATTTTGAGGGTTCCACTTTCACCATCCATGCCATGCCAATCATTGAGCTTTCCTGAAATGATCATCTTGGAATAGCATTAGCTCAATGAGCTATATGTTGTTATGAATTACCAAAACCACCTAGGGATAGTTGCACTTTCACGTGGTCATACTGTTTGGACCTCAATACCCGAGAGAAGCAAATATCACAGACACGGGGAGGCTCTTGGAAATCTCGAAAGCATGAGGGTGTCTAGAGACGGTGTCCTGGACTAGGGGGTGCCAACCTTGTCGGCCCATAGTCCTCGGGCTAGGCCTGTAGGCCCTCATTCTCATTCAGGTGGACTCCGGAAGCTACACGCCTGGACGTGATCAAGACTACATCTACCAAATACTTGGCGCATACTCCAAGACATCTCCTATCGATCATGCCTAGGTGTCCTAACTAGCGTGTATATAGGCCAGAGGATTTAGTCTGTAGCGGGCATCCAATTAAAATTCTCACCTAACCTTAGTGACTGTGTCCTGGATAAGGGGGTACTAACATAGTCAGCCCACTTTCCTCGGGGTGGGCCAACAAGCCCTCATTCATAGTAAAGGTGGACTCGGAGGCCGCATGCAGGAGGCGTGATCAAGACTTCCTCCCCCGGAGACTTGATGTTTACTCCAAGATCTCTGCCGCCACCTACCTCCTAGTTACCGACCTTGTAACCCTAGATACCCTCCCTAATGTGTATATAAGCCATAGGATTTAGCCCATAGAGGGGACATCAACACGAAATCTTTCATCTAGCCCTAGAGTTGGACCACACATTATGATCTCGAGGTAGATCAACTCTGTACTCGATACATCTTCATCCATATAAACAAGAGCGGGATGTAGGGTTTTACCTTCATCAAGAGGGATCGAACCTGGGTAAACATCGTCTCCTTCATTCTTGTTACCCTCGAGCTAAGGCTTCTGTAGATGTGGGTTGAGTTGGAGCTGAAGTAGATGCTGGAGCTGGTTGGGCTGGTGCTGTGGCTGGAGCTGAGGTGGTGGCTCTGGTGTTAGGAACTGGCACTGCAGTCGACCTCTGAGCTCGTGGCACTCTGGCAAATGCATCAGTTGTAGTCTTCCCTCTCCTCTCCTGCTTGTCATCTTGAAGTTGCTCCACTGCAGACTGAATCTCTGTTACTTTGACATCCATGTCATAGAACTTTTGTTCTATGATCCTCTCTAAGCTCTCCTGATTCTGAGTGAGGGTGGCCAGTCCTTTCTCAATCCTCAGTGTGGATGCAATCAAGTAACTAAGCTGCTCTTGCTTGTTTTTCAGGAAATACTCAGATGCCTCCTCTTTAGTTGGCATCTTGGCAGCTTTCTCCTTCCTTGCCTTCTCCTTCTATGCTTGAGCGTGAACTGATGATGGATCATCCTTGTTCATCACAACTTCATTATCTTCAAAATTTGGATGAATAGGCAAATATTCCTTGTCCAATAGGTATATGCATGTGCCCATCTTGGAGTTAATTAGCTCCTGGGTCTGAGGGGCATAACCACAACTCCTCTTCTGATCTGCTGCAGTTCTCTTGATGGTCTCTACCATGAGGCTCATGACTTTGAATTTCTGTGGCACATCAAAGATATGAAGCAAGTTGATTGCATGGCCTCTGATCATCTTGTGATCACCTGACTTGGGCAACAAAGTGTGCCTCAAAATCCAATTGATAGTTGGCAACCCTGACAGAAGATAATGTACAGACCCAAACTTGAAAGTATCAAGTGCCTTGTTTGGAATCTCCCTGTATGTGAAACTCCAAAATTTTTATTTGGTTTTCAGCAAAAACTTTGTGGTTTTTGAAAAGAGGCCATTTAAAATTTTCCAGAAAACCTTCCTCTTAAAAACTTCCTTTTCTTTGGCAAGGATTTTATTTTTCTTCAAACTATGGTGTTTGATCTTTTGAAACTTCTTCTCTGTTGGTTCCCTCTCAAATTATTTTGGGAGTTTAATTTTTTTTCTTTTAAAAAGAAACTCTATGAAAATTTGGGATTTTCATATCTTGGAAACCACCCATGACTTTGTATTTTGCCCATGTGGTAAAACCCCTCCAAAACCTCCCCTCCTCCTTGTAATCAACCTAAGTTCTCTGTCCCAACTAATCCAAGCAAGTTTTGGATTTTATTCTAATTTTCTTTCCCCTCAAATCATTTCTGCAAATTATTTGGAGCCTGAGAGATTTTCAAAGCAAGTACCCTTTTGCATTTGAGTTTTGACCTCAAACCAACTCTCCTGGATGGTCCTTTGTACCCACAACCCAGAACCATCTTGATCCACTCCTCCTCTTTTCAAATTTTTCAAATTTCAGTCTCTGCAAGTTTGGACCAGATTTGCCAAATTTGGTGAAATTCATATCTACACTTCTTCTAAAATTCCACCAAAATTCAGGCAGCCTACTGGAGCAATGAGTAGCCACTCCACCAAGTTTCAGCTCAAGGAAAAACCCCTAGATGCCTAGATCATTCTCTTGAACACCTTGCATGCACTGTTCTGTTCATCTTCAGTTAAGTTCAGAAATTCAGTGTCGTTTTTCCTTCGTCAGACTCGGTCATGCGGCCACAGTGCGCCCTGGCGTGTTGCACGCAGCCTCTTCCCCTTGACCAGCACCCCGCACGCACGCTTGGCCGATTCCTGGCGTCGGTAGCGACGAGCCTTGCCGGCGTTGGAAGCTTCTGCGGTGGCTGCACCTTCCGTGGCGGCCAGCGACGGCCCGAGCCCGCTCACCACGCCACCTGGCGCTGCCCAACGCCCCCTGGCTCTCTGCGTGTCCCTGCCATGCCAACGCATGCCCGTGGCACCGTCGCCGTGGCCCGGCAAGCACGGAACGTGCTCCCTGCCGCCGACGGGCCGCGCCACCCCCGTTCCGTCGAGCTCGCCCTAAACACCCAGATCCCGGCTAGTTTAGCACCCAAACGGACCCAGTGAACCCCCACGACGGCGCTCGACCCCTAAACCTCCCCGACCAATGCCCTGCGCCGCCGTAAACTTCGCCGGAGAACCCCGTTCTCTGCCACCGCCTCGGACCGCCTATAAAAAGGGGCCCCGAGCTCGCCCTCGAGCACGCACCATCACTGCATCTCTCCAGCACCCCGCCAGGCTAACAGGGGGACCTCGAGGAGGTCCCCTCCCACAGCTCCGGCCGCCCCGTTCCGCCTCGGCCTCCACCTCGATTCGCTCCGGTGAGGCCGTCTCCGGCGCCCAAACCCCGTCCGTTACCCCCTCTAGCTACCAGAAGACTAACCCCCTCCTCAATTTGGCCTTCGCAGCTCCATCCGACGAGGCCCTCGACCACCCGAACCGCCGTCCGCCGGAGCAAGGCTCGCCGTCGACGTGGTGCTCGCCGACCGCCACCACCACCACCAACCGATGCGGAAGGGCGCCCTAAACACGGAGGTACTCTCCGATCCCCCTGCCTCGCCGTGGATCGCCGCCGGCGACCACCGCGGCTCTTGGGCACTGGCGAACTCTGCCGCCCCGTTTAAATATTCAAACCTGACGGGCGGGACCCGCCTGTCAGCCTCTCTGTCCTGTCTAAGCGAAGCGTTTTCTGAAAACGTCTTCTACCAAATGCGTTTTCCCGCTGGGCCGGCACATTCTTATTCGAGTCATTTTCTGTTTTTGTAAGCTAGCCCCTGGGAACTTTCTGTTTCATTACAGATGAGTCCCTAGATTAAAACCCTTATAACGTTTTAACAGAAAAGTATTTTTGATTGATTCTTTTTCTGTCCTCTTTAAAATTTTGTCTAGTTTTTTATCAGATTTATTTGAAAAATATTTGGAATACTTTTTGTGCACCCCTTGGTATTTACGATAGCGCATACATTTTCTTTATACCGTAGATACCGAAGGAGGTGACGGAGCCGCGAACTTCACCGAGCTAGGCTCCGACTACTCCGAACCAGGCAAGCATGTTTGAACTTTTGATATGATGATTGTTTTGGCATGTTTGCATTAAGTAGTTTATGGCATGTTGATGAACATACCGACGAATGTCCTGTTACCTGAGACGATGAGGCAAGTGAGTTTCGAAAATCCATGAGTGGATGGATGTGAGTATGCATGGCCATGTGTTAGCATGAGGATGGGTAAGATGGCAGTGTTGTAGCATGCCAGGCTTATGCCAGACTATGTGACTTCAATGTCAACTCGTATCATTCCAGTTCCTTCCATTCTTCCTTCTTTGTACTACCACATGTTTTCCGCAAGGAATATGGCTTAGTAAGTTGTAAACCGCTTTCCTGGTACACACCAAAAAGGAGAGGCCGTGATGATGGTTCCATGGCCCTGGATTAAAGCCAATCATCCGGTCAGGGGGCATGGGTGTTTCCGGTTGGGACCGAGAGGGGGGCACCCCTTAGAGCGCGCGTATATAAATTTGATCCCATGCTATTCGAGATTGTGATCTCCCCGTCTCAAAAGTTTTTCTTGGACGATGTCTAGGGTGATTCCTAGCATCGAGAGGTAGGATGGGTGTGTACTGGTTAGCTGTGTTTTCTTTTGAAATACCGTAAACGGAACTAGTCCTTCGTGACTACGGAAATCCGTTGGCTGTGGGAAAATTTTTGTACAAACTCTGCAGAGTCATATATTCCTTCGAATCATCTATTCCATGTCCAAGTTCGATATTAACTTATCCTGACCAAATGTCAGTTTTGATGACAGAGACTCCGGTGAATCGCATGGGTGCTAAGTCCGGTTAAATGATTATTCCTGTGGATGGACTAACCCGTTTATTTTCCTGAATTGAATATTTATTATGAGCATTATTTCCTTGTGAATAAAAGCCCTTTATGTGGTGTCGCTAAGACGCCCGATTGTGGCATCTCTTTTAAAGCCCTTTCTGTGATGTCGCCCCGACGTCCGACTGTGGCATTCCTTTTAAAGCCCTTTATGTGGTGTCGCTAAGACGCCCGACTGTGGTATTTCTTTTAAAGCCCTTTCTGTGATGTTGCCCCGACGTCCGACTGTGGAATTTCTTTTAAAGCCCTTTATGTGGTGTCGCTAAGACGCCCGACTGTGGTATTTCTTTTAAAGCCCTTTCTGTGATGTCGCCCCGACGTCCGACTGTGGCATTTCTTTTAAAGCCCTTTATGTGGTGTCGCTAAGATGCCCGACTGTGGCATCATTTCCTTATATTTATTTGTTCACCTTTCGAGGCGTCGCTTCAGACACCCGATCGGTCTTCATTTATGTTTTGTTGGGATTTCAGGCGGACTACCGCCGTTTCCCTTTTACTTACCTCGTTATGCTAATTTTTGAATGTACATTGGTGAATTAATCATGACGCACTCATGCATGCATTTGTTATATCTTACGTCCGAACTGTCTTGCGAGTACTTTCAAAGTACTCACTGGCTTGTTGATTTGGCCAGATGCTGACGAAGGCGATCTCATGGATGAAGAATTTGATATCGAGTCCGACGCCTAGAGGAGTCCCAGTCAGTCTCGTGCGACCCTGGTTTTGGTCACTGTATTATATCCGCTTCCGCTACCAAATAAATTCATCGAGCCTCACCTCGACGCTCGATGAGATGACAGTTTTAGAGTCTTGTATCTCTCTCCCCGCTGTGTTTTTCCACCACCGCCCTATCCTCGAGTCAGTAGTATGCCTCCACACCACTGTGTCATGTCCGCCATTATGTATATATATTGGCGTGCTTGCAATAATTTGGTTGAGCAACCGTAGTTCGACCCTGTAATATATCTTATGCTACTGGCTTATTGTATCAAGAATTTGTCTACCAGTGAGGAGGATTTCTCTCATACTGGACTCAAAAGATTGGTTTCTCAATAAATATTTTTATTGGAAAACCGGTCGTGACAAGCTTGGTATCAGAGCCAGGCTGACTGTAGGAAGCCACTAGGTGCGATCGCTAATTGGTTATTAGCATGATTGAGCCTTTTCATATTTTCTTGATTGTAGTCATTTTCTGTCAGTCAGCATAAATTTATGATCTGACCATGTAGAATTTTTGCCTACTTTTGTAGATGGCCGACAACAGCTGCGAGTCTCAGACCTTCGCCAACGTGCCCGATGGGTTCATCAAGCTTCTTTCCTTCATCGTTCAGGTCACGATGGGGCCATCTATGCGCCCAGTCTTCACACTCTGCCAGCACCGAGTCAACGACAGTCCGACCATGCACCAGGCCGCGGTGCAGTTCAAGGGAGGGCGTGGTGAGTTACGCCGCTTCCGGTTCTTGGGAAGAGCCATGCCTATGGAGAGGCATGCTATGTAGATGGCAGCCCACGAGGCGATAGCTCGTCTCAGGGATGTCCTCCCCATGATGAAGACTCGTCGTTACCGTTATCTTCCATGCCATGTGCCTTACACCTGTCACTACGCATTCTCCTGCCCCAGAGGAGAACGAGACGAGGCTTTTGAGATGCTCATTGAGTATCTCCGGGCCCTGGAAGCAGCCTTCGACAACCTGGTGGACGACTTCGTGGCTGCCCGCATGGACTTAGTTCATGGCTGTGCTGCCAACAGGAGGGAGCTCCTACCCACCGCACCGCCACTGAATTTGGTCTCGTCATCAGCATCTTATACGCCTACTCGTCGCCTGCCTTCTACCAAAGAATTCAACCAAGTCATTGCGCCCACTCCAGCGCGCACTGCACCACCCTTCGCACCCACTCCTGTTCGTGTTGTTCCGCCCCTGGCACCCGCTCCGTCCACTCTGCGCAACACCACACGTATGGAGCCTATTAGCGAGGAGGAAGTCGAGTCCCCAACCTCGCTACGCCTCGCCCTCGGCAGGGCAAAGGAGGTCGTCAATATCTCCGCCTGAGTACGCTTAGCCGCCATGTAATGTACCGCTTTGTATGATATGTTTATTTGTACATAGGTTGTGAGAAGTAGCCTGTTTGCGCATCATGTAGGATCTGGAGAAGTGCACTAGCCTAAATAACATGTCAGGATTATGTACACATATCCTGAGTGATGTATTGTATAATTACCGCCCGCGTGTAAGATATGTAATGAGCAGTCCTTCTCCGTGCGCTAGTCGATTTGTTTTTTAGTAAGCTTGGTTATTTAATTTTATGTGCCAACTTTATGCATTTATGGAATTGTTTTTGCGACTCTTTCTGCTTTTCTTATGGGTTTTACAAAATATATCCCAGAGTGAAAAATGTCTCGTCCTTGGACTCGCTCCATGCCAACTCCACCAGAGGAAAATTATGATACACAACCCAGCAACGAGTTCACTCAGGGACAGTCAAGCCAACAGGGCAGTGAATCGGCACTTTCACAAATGTGCCGCCTTTATGAGCAGAGTCAGCAACAACATCGGGAAATGATGAACCAAGTCATCAACATGGGAAATCACCATGGACAGTATCAGCAGCATTCCAGGTTATCTGAGCTACAGAAGACACGTCCCCAAACATTTTCTCATACTGACAAGCCTCTTGAAGCCGAGGATTGGCTTCGAGATATGGAGAGAAAATTAATTATTGCAAAATGTTCAGATCTCGAGAAAGTACTATATGCTCCGCACTATCTCACAGGAGCAGCTGCATCATGGTGGGAGAATTTTCTGCACATGCACCCCAATGAAAATGATATAACCTGGGATGATTTCAAGGAAGGTTTCCGTGGTGCACACATTCCCAAGAGTATTATGAAAATTAAGAAGAGAGAGTTCGATGACCTCAAACAAAGGAACATGACAGTGTCAGAATACAACGGTCAATTTACTCTATTGTCCCGCTACGCCAATGAAGAACGTATGACTGAAAGCAAGAAGATGGATTAATTCCTTGACGGTCTGGCGCCCGTGCTTAAATGCCAACTGGTCGTTCACACTTTTCCAGATTTTAAGACACTAGTGGACAAAACTATTACTCTGGAAAATGAGAGACGTAGCTTGGAGGATTTACGTAAGCGAAAAAGAGACCAGACTACTCTTGCACGCAACCACCGAAGCAGGACAGATTTTCAGAAAGGTGGGACACACAAACCTACAACAAACATCTCTCGCCCAACCAAGAATTTCCATGCAAGGGACAAAGAGTTCACATATCGCCCAGGCGTTACTTGCTACGCTTGTGGAGAAGAAGGGCACTACGCCAAACAGTGCCCCAAGCCAAGGAACTCGACCCCGAAGCCAAACAATGGTGGAAATAATTCAGCGCCCAAGCGCAACAATTTCAACCCCAACAACAACCACAGGAAGGGTCATCTAAACCACGTGACCAAAGAAGAAGCACAAAATGCTCCGGATATCGTACTCGGTACGTTTCCTGTCAACACAATACCTGCAACGGTTTTGTTTGATTCTGGAGCTTCTCACTCATTCATTTCGAAAAGTTTTGCTTTGCAAAATAATTTTTTGATGGTTCCCTTGGAAAAATCCATGATCATCAAGTCCCCTGGGATTCAGCAAGTTACTCAGAGTTACTGTCAGAATGTGGTCATTGAGTTCGAAGGATTGAAATTTTACGCCAATCTTATTGTGTTGGAAAATAAAGGACTGGATGTCATCCTAGGGATGGACTGGTTAACCACCAACAAAGGTTTTATTGACTGTTTCAACCGGACCGTAATTCTCACGCACCACCACGGGAAGACAATAAAAGTATCAGCCAAGGAAAGAAAAATACCCCGGCAGCCGAGATTGAATAAGGTGGACGTTTCTGAGTTAAGCAAGGTTCCAGTAGTATGTGAATTTCCATACGTATTTCCCGAAGAACTACCAGGCATGCCACCAGACCGAGAAATAGAATTCAGCATTGAGCTAGCACCAGGAACCACCCCCATATACAAGAAACCATACAGAATGGCACCATCCGAGTTGATCGAGTTGAAGAAACAAATAAAGGAATTACTGGACAAGGGATACATTTGAGCCAGCTCCACACCTTGGGGATCACCAATTTTATTTGCCAAAAAGAAGGATGGAACACTAAGATTGTGCATAGACTACCGAGCACTTAACATGGTCACAGTCAAGAACAAATACCCGATGCCACGAATAAATGATTTATTTGATCAGCTCGCTCAGGCCAAGGTATTATCAAAGATTGACTTAAGGTCAGGATACCATGAATTAAAAGTGCGAACAAAAGATATCCCCAAAACAGCCTTCACCTCCAGATATGGACTATATGAGTTGACAGTTATGCCTTTTGGATTAACAAACGCCCCCGCATATTTTGTTCACCTCATGAACAAAGTATTTATGAAGTTTATGGACAAGTTCGTTGTGGTATTTATCGATGATATTCTGATATACTCCAAAACACCAGAAGAGCATGCGGAACATCTCAGGATGGTGCTAGGAGAACTCAGGAAACATCAATTATATGCCAAGTTTAGCAAGTGCGAATTTTGGCTAAGACAAGTAGGCTTTGTAGGTCACGTGCTGACCCAAGACGGTATCGCAGTGGACCCGGAGAAAGTTAGGGCCATACTTGACTGGAAGGCACCAGCCAGCGTAACGGATACGAAGTTTCTTGGGAATGGCAGGATATTACCGCAGATTTATTGAAGGATTCTCCACCCTAGCCAAGCCAATGACGCAGTTGCTCAAGAAGGACAAGAAGTTTGAATGGACAGAAGCCTGCGAAAAAAGTTTCCAAGAGTTAAAACAGAAATTAACCACAGCACTGGTATTAATTGTGCCAGACATACACAAAAACTTTGAGGTGTATTGTGACGCATCCCGAAAAGGTCTCGGGTGCGTGTTGATGCAAGAAGGCAAGGTTGTCGCATACGCTTCACGACAACTCCGCAAGCATGAGGAAAATTATCCCACTCATGACTTAGAAATGGCAGCAGTCATTCATGCACTTAAGGAATGGAGGCATTTCTTACTTGGGAATCGATGTGAAATATACACGGACCATAAAAGTCTCAAATATATTTTCACACAGCCAGAACTAAACTTACGGCAACGACGCTGGTTGGAATTGGTAAAGGATTATGATGTTGGTATCCACTATCATCCAGGGAAAGCAAATGTAGTGGCCGATGCTCTTAGTCGAAACCCCAGCTCCGACGAAAACAGTCTGCAAAGTTTGAGACCTGAATTCCAACAAGAATTTGCCAAACTCAACTTGTTAATGATCGCGGGAGGCACCATATCAAACTTGGAAATAAAGCCCGACCTTGTGGAGAGAATTAAAGAAGCTCAGCCTGGTCACCCCAGCATTGAAGGAATTAAAAGAAAGGTGAGTATGGGCAAGGCCTCGGAATTTGTCATAGGCGATGATGGAATATTACGGTACGGGGACAGACTCTGCGTGCCAAACATAGAGGACCTCAGACAGCAAATCCTAGCTGAAGCACACACCACTCCATATTCAATCCACCCTGGAGGAACCAAAATGTATAAGGATATTCAGGAAAGATTTTGGTGGCACGGTATGAAGAGGGACATAGCCACATTCGTTGCATGTTGCGATTCTTGTCAACGCATAAAAGTTGAGCATCAAAAACCAGCCGGACTACTGCAACCAAACAAAATACCTGAGTGGAAATGGGATGAAATAGGGATGGATTTTATTGTCGGACTACCTCGGTCACGACACGGGAATGATGCCATATGGGTCATCACCGATAGATTAACCAAGGTGGCACATTTCATTCCAGTGAAGACAACCTACAACACTCAGAAGCTTGCCAGGATTTATCTCTCCCGTATAGTTTGTCTGCATGGAGTCCCGAAGACTATAATATCCGACAGAGGCACTCAATTTGTCTCGAGATTCTGGGATCATTTACAACAGGCTCTGGGAACTCAATTGGCCTTCAGCACAGCCTACCATCCCCAGACTGATGGACAGACTGAACGCGTAAACCAAATTTTAGAAGACATGCTGAGAGCATGTGTCCTCACCTATGGAACCAGTTGGGAAGAAAGCCTGCCATATGCCGAGTTCGCATACAACAACAGTTACCAGGCCAGCCTGCAAATGGCACCTTTTGAAGCCCTATACGGACGGAGATGTCGTACCCCGCTAAATTGGTCAGAGACCGGAGACAGCCGTATCTTCGGCCCAGACGTGCTCAAAGAAGCCGAGGAAAAAGTCAAGCTAATCAGGGACCGACTCAAGACCGCTCAAAGCCGACAGAAGAGTTATTACGATCAGAAACATCGTGGGGTCAATTTTGAACCCGGTGAATTTGTGTACCTACGAGTATCACCTATGAGGGGACTGCAACGGTTTAAGATTAAAGGAAAGTTAGCACCAAGATTCATTGGACCATTCTGCATAGTGGCACGAAGAGGCACTGTAGCCTACCAGCTAGACTTACCCGAAGACTTGTCCGACATTCACGACGTGTTCCACGTCTCTCAATTAAGGAAGTGCGTAAGCAAACCAGAGAAACAAGTATTCCATGAGAACATTGACGTGCAGCCAGACCTCACTTATCGGGAACGCCCAGTAAAAATATTAGAGGAGTCTGAAAGGAGAACCCGACAGAAGACCATCAAGTTTTTCAGAGTTCAGTGGAGCAACCACACCGAAAGCGAAGCAACTTGGGAAAGAGAGGATTTTCTTCGGACAGAACATCCATACTTATTTAAGGATCAGCTGGAATCTCGGGGACGAGATTTTTCCTAAGGGGGTAGGTGTTGTGACACTCCAAAATTTTTATTTGGTTTTCAGCAAAAACTTTGTGGTTTTTGAAAAGAGGCCATTTAAAATTTTCCAGAAAACCTTCCTCTTAAAAACTTCCTTTTCTTTGGCAAGGATTTTATTTTTCTTCAAACTATGGTGTTTGATCTTTTGAAACTTCTTCTCTGTTGGTTCCCTCTCAAATTATTTTGGGAGTTTAATTTTTTTTCTTTTAAAAAGAAACTCTATGAAAATTTGGGATTTTCATATCTTGGAAACCACCCATGACTTTGTATTTTGCCCATGTGGTAAAACCCCTCCAAAACCTCCCCTCCTCCTTGTAATCAACCTAAGTTCTCTGTCCCAACTAATCCAAGCAAGTTTTGGATTTTATTCTAATTTTCTTTCCCCTCAAATCATTTCTGCAAATTATTTGGAGCCTGAGAGATTTTCAAAGCAAGTACCCTTTTGCATTTGAGTTTTGACCTCAAACCAACTCTCCTGGATGGTCCTTTGTACCCACAACCCAGAACCATCTTGATCCACTCCTCCTCTTTTCAAATTTTTCAAATTTCAGTCTCTGCAAGTTTGGACCAGATTTGCCAAATTTGGTGAAATTCATATCTACACTTCTTCTAAAATTCCACCAAAATTCAGGCAGCCTACTGGAGCAATGAGTAGCCACTCCACCAAGTTTCAGCTCAAGGAAAAACCCCTAGATGCCTAGATCATTCTCTTGAACACCTTGCATGCACTGTTCTGTTCATCTTCAGTTAAGTTCAGAAATTCAGTGTCGTTTTTCCTTCGTCAGACTCGGTCACGCGGCCACAGTGCGCCCTGGCGCGTTTCACGCAGCCTCTTCCCCTTGACCAGCACCCCGCACGCACGCTTGGCCGATTCCTGGCGTCGGTAGCGACGAGCCTCGCCGGCGTTGGAAGCTTCTGCGGTGGCTGCACCTTCCGTGGCAGCCAGCGAGGGCCCGAGCCCGCTCGCCACGCCACCCGGTGCCGCCCAACGCCCCCTGGCTCTCCGCGTGTCCCTGCCATGCCAACGCACGCCCGTGGCACCGTCGCCGTGGCCCGGCAAGCACGGAACGTGCTCCCTGCCGCCGACGGGCCGCGCCACCCCCGTTCCGTCGAGCTCGCCCTAAACACCCAGATCCCGGCTAGTTTAGCACCCAAACGGACCCAGTGAACCCCCACGACGGCGCTCGACTCCTAAACCTCCCCGACCAATGCCCTGCGCCGCCGTAAACTTCGTCGGAGAACCCCGTTCTCTGCCACCGCCTCGGACCGCCTATAAAAAGGGGCCCCGAGCTCGCCCTCGAGCACGCACCATCACTGCATCTCTCCAGCACCCCGCCAGGCCAACAGGGGGACCTCGAGGAGGTCCCCTCCCACAGCTCCGGCCGCCCCGTTCCGCCTCGGCCTCCACCTCGATTCGCTCCGGTGAGGCCGTCTCCGGCGCCCAAACCCCGTCCGTTACCCCCTCTAGCTACCAGAAGACTAACCCCCTCCTCAATTTGGCCTTCGCAGCTCCATCCGACGAGGCCCTCGACCACCCGAACCGCCGTCCGCCGGAGCAAGGCTCGCCGTCGACGTGGTGCTCGCCGACCGCCACCACCACCACCAACCGACGCGGAAGGGCGCCCTGAACACGGAGGTACTCTCCGATCCCCCTGCCTCACCGTGGATCGCCGCCGGCGACCACCGCGGCTCTCGGGCACCGGCGAACTCTGCCGCCCCGTTTAAATATTCAAACCTGACGGGCGGGACCCGCCTGTCAGCCTCTCTGTCCTGTCTAAGCGAAGCGTTTTCTGAAAACGTCTTCTGCCAAATGCGTTTTCCCGCTGGGCCGGCGCATTCTTATTCGAGTCGTTTTCTGTTTTTGTAAGCTAGCCCCTGGGAACTTTCTGTTTCATTACAGATGAGTCCCTAGATTAAAACCCTTATAACTTTTTAACAGAAAAGTATTTTTGATTGATTCTTTTTCTGTCCTCTTTAAAATTTTGTCTAGTTTTTTATCAGATTTATTTGAAAAATATTTGGAATACTTTTTGTGCACCTCTTGGTATTTACGATAGCGCATACATTTTCTTTATACCGTAGATACCGAAGGAGGTGACGGAGCCGCGAACTTCACCGAGCTAGGCTCCGACTACTCCGAACCAGGCAAGCATGTTTGAACTTTTGATATGATGATTGTTTTGGCATGTTTGCATTAAGTAGTTTATGGCATGTTGATGAACATACCGATGAATGTCCTGTTACCTGAGACGATGAGGCAAGTGAGTTTCGAAAATCCATGAGTGGATGGATGTGAGTATGCATGGCCATGTGTTGGCATGAGGATGGGTAAGATGGCAGTGTTGTAGCATGCCAGGCTTATGCCAGACTATGTGACTTCAATGTCAACTCGTATCATTCCAGTTCCTTCCATTCTTCCTTCTTGTACTACCACATGTTTTCCGCAAGGAATATGGCTTAGTAAGTTGTAAACCGCTTTCCTGGTACACACCAAAAAGGAGAGGCCGTGATGATGGTTCCATGGCCCTGGATTAAAGCCAGTCATCCGGTCAGGGGGCATGGGTGTTTCCGGTTGGGACCGAGAGGGGGGCACCCCTTAGAGCGCGCGTATATAAATTTGATCCCATGCTATTCGAGATTGTGATCTCCCCGTCTCAAAAGTTTTTCTTGGACGATGTCTAGGGTGATTCCTAGCATCGAGAGGTAGGATGGGTGTGTACTGGTTAGCTGTGTTTTCTTCCGAAATACCGTAAACGGAACTAGTCCTTCGTGACTACGGAAATCCGTTGGCTGTGGGAAAAATTTTGTACAAACTCTGCAGAGTCATATATTCCTTCGAATCATCTATTCCATGTCCAAGTTCGATATTAACTTATCCTGACCAAATGTCAGTTTTGATGACAGAGACTCCGGTGAATCGCATGAGTGCTAAGTCCGGTTAAATGATTATTCCTGTGGATGGACTAACCCGTTTATTTTCCTGAATTGAATATTTATTATGAGCATTATTTCCTTGTGAATAAAAGCCCTTTATGTGGTGTCGCTAAGACGCCCGACTGTGGCATCTCTTTTAAAGCCCTTTCTGTGATGTCGCCCCGACGTCCGACTGTGGCATTCCTTTTAAAGCCCTTTATGTGGTGTCGCTAAGACGCCCGACTGTGGTATTTCTTTTAAAGCCCTTTCTGTGATGTCGCCCCGACGTCCGACTGTGGCATTTCTTTTAAAGCCCTTTATGTGGTGTCGCTAAGACGCCCGACTGTGGTATTTCTTTTAAAGCCCTTTCTGTGATGTCGCCCCGACGTCCGACTGTGGCATTTCTTTTAAAGCCCTTTATGTGGTGTCGCTAAGACGCCCGACTGTGGCATCATTTCCTTATATTTATTTGTTCACCTTTCGAGGCGTCGCTTCAGACACCCGATCGGTCTTCATTTATGTTTTGTTGGGATTTCAGGCGGACTACCGCCGTTTCCCTTTTACTTACCTCGTTATGCTAATTTTTGAATGTACATTGGTGAATTAATCATGACGCATTCATGCATGCATTTGTTATATCTTACGTCCGAACTGTCTTGCGAGTACTTTCAAAGTACTCACTGGCTTGTTGATTTGGCCAGATGCTGACGAAGGCGATCTCATGGATGAAGAATTTGATATCGAGTCCGACGCCTAGAGGAGTCCTAGTCAGTCTCGTGCGACCCTGGTTTTGGTCACTGTATTATATCGGCTTCCGCTACCAAATAAATTCATCGAGCCTCACCTCGACGCTCGATGAGATGACAGTTTTAGAGTCTTGTATCTCTCTCCCCGCTGTGTTTTTCCACCACCGCCCTATCCTCGAGTCAGTAGTATGCCTCCACACCACTGTGTCATGTCCGCCATTATGTATATATATTGGCGTGCTTGTAATAATTTGGTTGAGCAACCGTAGTTCGACCCTGTAATATATCTTATGCTACTGGCTTATTGTATCAAGAATTTGTCTACCAGTGAGGAGGATTTCTCTCATACTGGACTCAAAAGATTGGTTTCTCAATAAATATTTTTATTGGAAAACCGGTCGTGACACTGTACATGTTGGACATAGAGTTGTGGTCCATCTTCTTCTTAGCATATATGTCTAAGTCATCCTCATGCTCCTCTGGGGCATTGATGAGCTGTGCCCACTCAGCAACTGTTGATTGGTACCTCGTACCTTCAGACATCCACACAATCCTTCCATCTGGATAGAAGTGTGCTGTGGAGTAGAACTGCATGATCAGCTCTTCATTCCACTTTGTGAGCTTCTGCCAAACAAAGTCAGCTACTCCACAAGCTTTGAAGCTGTCTTGCACTCCAGGATAGTGCTCTTCATTGTCCTTGATGTACTCCCAGTCTACCCATCTCATGTCACAAACGATAGGCTTCTTATCAAGCAAAACTGTCTCATAGAACTCCTGCTGTTCCTTTGTGTGGAACCTGTAGTCGACAGTAGTTCTTGTCCTTGAAGCATACGGGTCTGCTTCTCTCCACTTCCTCAGCCCTGAATCTCTTCTGATTTTCATGTCCTCAGCCACAGGATGAGCATCATTGTGGTCTTGGATCTTGGGCTTTAGCTTCCTGAGAACTTGGCCTTCCTCTTCTTCTGCAGTGTCAGGCACTGGGGCCTTGTTCTTTTCAGTAGCTGGTATGCTCCTTGTGTTCCTTTTTGGAGCTGTCTTGGCCTTTGATGCAGCCTTGGGTGCTTCCTTGGGCTTGGATGCAGTAGCCCCTGATCTTATAGCATCACCCATCAGCTTTGGTATCTTAGGTGCTGGAGCAGCAACCTCTTCTTCCTCTTCCTCTTCAGAATCTCTCATGATTGAGGATCTCCCAAGCACTCTAGTAGTGGTATTTTTGATCCTCTCCTTCCTCTTCTTCCCTTCTGCAGCAGCCTCTTTGGGTGCAGGCTTTTCAGGAATTTGAGTTGAGGCTCTGGCCTTTGGCATAGGCTTCCTACCTGCTGGCCTTTTAATTTTCAATCCTGGCTTTGTGCTTTGAGCTGAGCCATATTCCTTCTTGAGCATAACTTTCTTGGAAGTGGCTTCTTCTTCTGCCACATAATCCTCATCCTCTGAGTCTGAGGTTCTCTTCTTCCTCTGTCTGGTGGCAGCTTTTGGCAAGTTGCTAGGGGTGCTCCTGCTGCCTTCATCTGAAGAACTGGAGGGACAAGTGCCCTCACTCATGTGCACTTGCTTCTCTAACAGGTTTTGGCTATCACTCTGATCTGACATGATGAACAAGCTGACTGCTGACCCTGTGAACAGTTTATAGATGAGGTAGAGTGGATGAGCATCACAAAATGCAGAGATTTTTGCAAAAGAATGATTCAAAATCTTAGTTTTAGTTTCCCACAGAAATCATTTTGGATCTACTGATTTTTAAACTCGGTGATACCGAAGCAGTTTTGGAACCTAAACTAGTGAACTCGGTCAGACCGAGTCATAGTTCGGTGGCACTGAGACTGCTAGGGTTTCACAAAGTTCCAAAATCGGTCACACCAATTAGTAATTCTCGGTCAGACCGAGTCTCACTTGTGCAATGGCATGAGCCAAATCGGTGGGACCGAGTTTTTCAACTCGGTGGGTCCGAGATGGTTTCGGCGGAAACCTAACCCTAAAGTTTTCGAATCAATCCTATTCTACGAACGCATTGACTGGATAGGAGTGTTTCAATCGTGGCTAGAAACAATAAGATCACAATGTGCTAGGAATCAGATTGGGGATAGCACAAAGATCGAGTCCATACCCTAGTTCGGCGGAGACTCGCTACGGCGGCAACGACGGGGTTGAATTCCGTTGACGGTGATGGAGACCGGCGACTGGAGGCGGCTGGCGGCGAGGAGACGATCCGGAGACCACGTTGGCAGAGCGAGCTATCGCGCGGGCGAAGGGGTTCAGAGAAATTTCCAAAATTTTGCCCGTGCCTATATATAGCCCGACCCTGTCGGTGTGACCGAGTGGAACAACTCGGTGGCACCGAGATGCAAAACTGTATACAGTTATTGCAACTCGGTGTGATAGAATGGTTCAAATCGGTTGCACCGAGATCGAAAGTTCAGATCAACTTAATGATCTAGGTAGGACCGAAAGTAGGATATCGGTCAGACCGAGAATCACAAAGAGGTTTTGGAAGTTTAAGTCTATGACGAATCGGGGACTTCGAGTGCTCCTCACACAGAGTGGTTCGAATCTGACTTGATCAAATTTTGTGATGTAGCATGAATAGAGTTTGAGACGAGAAAAGCATAGATAGCTAGAGGAGGTTCTTAGGCATTCTTGTCCATCCACTTGGCAAAAGGAAATAAAACCAAACAATCAAAACAACAAGTGGATGTCCTCGAATGAGTAAAATATGAAACCAACATGCTCACACAATAAAATGGCAATTGAAATATGTGACAAAGCATGCACAACCAATTCTAGCATCTATCAAGCAATTGGCGATGACTAGGTCATCTATATATGAGTATGTTGACTTAGGAGTCAAGTGAGAACACTTGATCATAGGTCATACTCATCATTTAAGCTCAAGTGGGGTTATCACTTTTACATAAAGCATTGTTGTGTTCACATCTTTAGAGTTGATTTAGCTCAAGTCTTAGAGTAAAGCTCCCCCTAGATGTGATATCCCCCCTAAGAGGGATGAACTAACCTTGGGTTTTGTCGATGATGACTTCATGTAGATGTTGAAGATGTGGATGCTCAATGTTGATGTAGATCACTTGGAGCTATCCATTTGAGTGAATTGCACTTTCAATACCTACATGGGTTAGTCCCACAAGGAACAAACAAGGATATCCATAGACATAGAGTGATGCACACACAAGATGATGTCCATGAAAACTTTTAGGTTACCTTGTCCCTTGTCTTACCAACAAGAGGGTTTGTGACTCCTTGAACTAGTGCAAGATGTGGAAGTTGATTGCACTTGTTCTTGCCAAAATGATAAGAGTGAAGTATGTTGGCGGAGTCACCCTCAAGAACTCTCTAGTTCTTCTTCTTTTGGATCCACACCATCTTGATGGGAATCCTTGGAGTTGTAGTCGTACTTGATGAAGTGGAAGTTGAAGTGGTCTTGGGAATCCACTTGACTAAGGTCTTAGGAGCTTCTTCAAATGCATCAATTTCCTCTTGAAGCTTGTCCTTGCCTTTTTGCTTGTAGTCTTGTGGTGGAAGATCATCTTGAGCTTGTGTCCCCTTGAAGGAAGTAGGATCGTACTTCTCTTGTTGAGGAACAAACTTTGTCTTGGGGTATTGATCTTCTTCCCACTCAACTCCATTGGCATTGAACTTCTGTTCAAAACCAACACCTTGATTCTTTCGGTGCCTTCCTTGCTTGCGCACAATTTCCTCGAATTGCTTACTCCCGGCAAGGCTTCTGTACACTCCTTTCTCTATAATTCCCTTCAATAAGCTATTTTCTTGCTCAAGTGTAACTTGGCTAAGAGAATCATTAGTGGAATCAAGAGAACTACTAGAAGCAACAATATTGGATTTAGCATGATCATTGTTACTACTAGAGGAAGAATCTTTCTTGTTCTTGTTACTAGACTTGACTTGAGGCATGTAAGTGGATAAGAGTAAACGCTTGGCAATTTAAGAAGAACTTTTCTTGCGGAGATCATCATTGATTGCCTTTAAAAACTCATGCTCTTGCTCAAGATTGAGCTTTTCAAAGCGTAACTTCTCATGAGCTCTTAAAAGTTCTCGATGATCTTCGAAGATAGTTTCATGAGCTAACTTAAGAGTGTTTAGTTCTTTAGTTAGAGCCTCAATATTCTCCTTATCATTGTCATTCGTTTTATCTTGATTAACATGATTAATTGACGTTTCATCATAGTATTCATCACTAGAGTTGTCAACAAGTAAATCATCATCACCTAACAAGTCATCTTCATCACTATTAAAATCAACATACTCGGGGTGTGTTACCTTAGGACCTTTGTCCATGAAGCATCTTCCAATTCCTTCATTTGGTGAGTCAAATATATCATGGGAGTTGGTTGACACAAGTGCTAGACCGGCAACACCTTCATCTTGAATATATTCGGAATCGGAGTGATAACTTCTCTTGGAGTGGTTGTCAGAGTCGGAGCCGGATACCCATTCACCAACATGAGCCTGATGTCTTCGTTTTGTGTAGCTCCTTGATGATTTTTCCTTCCTTTCCAAATCCTTGCTTCTCCGTGAGTGTCTTCGTTCATAACGATCATCTCTACTCCTTCTCTCTCTTGGGGGTGATTCTTCTCTTTTGCTTCTTCTTTTTGGAGAGTCTTCTCTTCTCTTGTAGGGAGCCGTACACTCATTGGAATAGTGTCCGGGTCTTCCACAATTGTAGCAGTTTTGCTCTCTACTAGAAGATCTTTTGTCATTGTAGGACCTTGACTTGGAGCTTCTATCTTTTCTTCTACTCTTGTAGAACTTGTTGAAGTTTTTCACCATTAAGCTCAATTCTTCATTGAAGTTTTGTTTCTCACTTGATGATGTAGGGGCTTCACATGAGGCTTTGTAGGCACCACTTGATTTGTTGTGAAGTTCCTCTTTATCCTTAAGTAACATCTCATGAGCAACAATTCTTCCAATTACCTCCGTTGGCTTGAGATCTTTGTAATTGGGCATCATTTGGATCAATGTGCACACGGTATCATATTTTCCATCCAAGGCTCTTAGAATCTTCTTGATGATGAATCTATCGGTCATCTCTTCACTCCCTAGGCCGGCAATCTCATTTGTGATGAGAGCAAGCCTAGAGTACATTTCAGCGACACCTTCACCATCCTTCATTTTGAACTTGTCAAGTTGATTTTGAAGCACATCCAATTTGGATTCCTTGACGGAGTCGGTACCTTCGTGCATATCAATCAAAGTGTCCCAAATTTCCTTTGCATTCTCAAGACGGCTGATTTTGTTGAATTCTTCGGGGCACAATCCGTTGAAGAGAATATCACAAGCTTGAGCATTGTATTGCAACATCTTCAACTCATCCGCGGTAGCTTCATGGTTTGGTTCTCTCCCATCAAAGAAGTCACCTTGCAAACCAACACACACAATAGCCCAAACGGTGGGGTTATGTCCAAGAATATGCATTTTCATTTTATGCTTCCAACTAGCAAAATTAGTACCATCAAAGTAAGGACCTCTACGGTGATAGTTTCCCTCGCTAGACGCCATACTCTCCTAGGTTGTGAAACCAAGGCTATGACCACCAAAAGCTATGGAAATCAAAGCAAATGGAGACCAAAGCTCTGATACCACTTGTAGGATCGAAAGTATGTCTAGAGGGGGGTGATTAGACTACTTGACCAAATAAAAACTTAACCTTTTCCAAATTTTAGTTCTTGGCAGATTTTAGCTATTTTAGGACAAGTCAAGCAATCATCACACAATTCAAGCAAGCATGCAAAGAGTATATTGGCAGCGGAAAGTAAAGCATGCAACTTGCAAGAATGTAAAGGGAAGGGTTTGGAGAATTCAAACGCAATTGGAGACACATATGTTTTTCTTGTGGTTCTGATAGGTGGTGCTATCCTACATCCACGTTGATGGAGACTTCAACCCATGAAGGGTAATGGTTGCGCGAGTCCACGGAGGGCTCCACCCACGAAGGGTCCACGAAGAAGCAACCTTGTCTATCCCACCATGGCCATCGCCCACGAAGGACTTGCCTCACTAGCGGTAGATCTTCACGAAGTAGGCGATCTCCTTGCCCTTACAAACTCCTTGGTTCAACTCCACAATCTTGTCGGAGGCTCCCAAGTGACACCTAGCCAATCTAGGAGACACCACTCCCCAAGAAATAACAAATGGTGTGTTGATGATGAACTCCTTGCTCTTGTGCTATAAATGATAGTCTCCCTAACACTCAATTCTCTCTCACAGGATTTGGATTTGGTGGAAAGAAGATTTGAGTGGAAAGCAACTTGGGGAAGGCTAGAGATAAAGATTCATGTGGTAGGAATGGAATATCTTGGCCTCAACACATGAGTAGGTGGTTCTCTCTCAGAACATATGAGTTGGAAGTGTAGATGTGTTCTGATGGCTCTCTCCACGAGTGAAGAGGAGGTGGAGGGGTATATATAGCCTCCACACAAAATCCAACCGTTACACACAATTTACCAATCTCGGTGGGACCGAATCAACAAACTCGGTCGGACCGAAATAGTAAACCTAGTGACCGTTAGAGATTTTCGGTGGGACTGACATGCAACTCGGTAGGACCGATATGGTTAGGGTTAGGGCATAACGTAATCTCGGTGAGACCGATTACACAAACTCGGTGAGACCGATTTGGTAATAAGCTAACCAGAGGGTTGGTCAGGCAAACTCGGTGGGACCGATTCGCTCTTCTCGGTGAGACCAAAATGTTATGAAAAGAAAACAGTGAGTTTACATTGCAATCTCGATGGGACCGATCCGCTCTTTCGGTGAGACCGAAAAGTTACGAAAAGGAAACAGAGAAATTGCAATCCCATCTCGGTGAGACCGAGATCCCTATCGATAGAACCGATTTTCTTAGGGTTTGGCAAGGGCTATGACAAGTGAAACTCGGTGGCGCCGGGTTGAAAGAATCGGTAGGGCCGAGTTTGGCTTTGGGTTTAGGTCAAATGTGGATATGGGAAAGTAGCTGAGGATTTTGGAGCATATCATTAAGCACATGAAGCAAGAGGCTCATTAAGCAACACCTCATCCCTCCTTGATAGTATTGGCTTTTCCTATGGAGTCAATGTGATCTTGGACCACTAAAATGTAAAATGAAGAGTCTTGAGCATATGAGCTAGAGCCAATCCTTTGTCCTTAGCATTTTGAGGGTTCCACTTTCACCATCCATGCCATGCCAATCATTGAGCTTTCCTGAAATGATCATCTTGGAATAGCATTAGCTCAATGAGCTATATGTTGTTATGAATTACCAAAACCACCTAGGGATAGTTGCACTTTCACGTGGTCGTACTGTTTGGACCTCAATACCCGAGAGAAGCAAATGTCACAGACACGGGGAGGCTCTTGGAAATCTCAAAAGCATGAGGGTGTCTAGTGACGGTGTCCTGGACTAGGGGGTGCCAACCTTGTCGGCCCATAGTCCTCGGGCTAGGCCTGTAGGCCCTCATTCTCATTCAGGTGGACTCCGGAAGCTACACGCCTGGAGGTGATCAAGACTACATCTACCAAAGACTTGGCGTATACTCCAAGACATCTCCTATCGATCATGCCTAGGTGTCCTAACTAGCGTGTATATAGGCCAGAGGATTTAGTCTGTAGCGGGCATCCAATTAAAATTCTCACCTAACCTTAGTGACTGTGTCCTGGATAAGGGGGTACTAACGTAGTCGGCCCACTTTCCTCGGGGTGGGCCGACAAGCCCTCATTCATAGTAAAGGTGGACTCGGAGGCCGCATGCAGGAGGCGTGATCAAGACTTCCTCCCCCGGAGACTTGATGTTTACTCCAAGATCTCTGCCGCCACCTACCTCATAGTTACCGACCTTGTAACCCTAGATACCCTCCATAATGTGTATATAAGCCATAGGATTTATCCCATAGAGGGGACATCAACACAAAATCTTTCATCTAGCCCTAGAGTTGGACCACACATTATGATCTCGAGGTAGATCAACTCTGTACTCGATACATCTTCATCAATATGAACAAGAGCGGAATGTAGGGTTTTACCTCCATCAAGAGGGCTCGAACCTGGGTAAACATCGTGTCCTTCATTCCTGTTACCCTTGAGCTAAGGTCCACAGCTCGGGATCCCCTACACCGAGCTTTGCCGGTTTTGTCACCGACACTAGTTCCTTTATTGAGAGTTCCATTGTGAGATCATCAGAAGGATTGATGTCTCATCTATAGATCAACTGCTCCAATGGCCTCAGGAGCATTTTCGCCCCTGAACAACTTTTTGTGTTCGATAGCATGGTATTTTGCACCAACTCAACAGGTCATCTGGCCTTTATCGAGAACTATGCCCCAGGTCAGATCATGACCTTTGGCGGCCTTGAGTACACCGCGGACTCCCGTGGTGAGCTCGTGTTACTGGGATGGGCCCCCGGCCGAATCGAGAACTCATCTAGCTCCGGAGGCTCGACGCTAGGACCAATCTCTGTCGCTTTGTCTGTTGGAGGTAGCCCACTCGAGGTGTCGCCACTAAGGCGTACCTTCAGCAGGCTGAAAAAATGCATTTATAAGTTTCATTAGATGAACAGACTTTCGAAATTAAAATTTGGTTATAATGACATACCTCCGGGGTGCCTGCTTCTCCCTCCCCAGCTCGAGGAGGTCCTAGTCTGACTCCTCAGAGAAGTTATCCTTCTTCGGCAGGGTAGGATCGGCGGAGGCCTTACGCGACCTCTTTGGGCCTTCCAGCCACGCTTCCTACTCGGCACCCTCGGATGCCGCCCTCTTCCCCTTGAGGGAAGAGTTTCCTTCCCGTGTGGAGGAGGCGTGGGTCTCCTCAGATCGCATGGCTGAGGTCTCCTGTGCTCGGAAGCCCACCCTACCTATCGAGGACTTCGACTCCTTTGTGAGCACCACGTGAGGCTCCTCGGTTAAGAGAGTTGTGAGTTAGGGAGTCCTCTCCTCCAAGGGCAGCGGCGCTAGGCACATCATTCGTTGTGCCTTGGAGATCCAATTCTGCAAATATAAAATCAGTTGGTGAGTCGAGGTCTATAAGAAACACGGAGTATAGAGCTGTGTATTGAAAATTACCTTGGGGGCATCATGGGCGACTTCATAGCCGAGATCCCTTCCCTCCGGAAGAAACCTGTCCTTGGACGACTTGAACAGCAGTGTCCACATCCCCGCCGGTGAGGAGTGATAACCCACAAGTATAGGGGATCGCAACAGTTTTCAAGGGTAGAGTATTCAACCCAAATTTATAGATTCAACACAAGGGGAGCCAAAGAATATTTGAAGGTATTAACAGCTGAGTTGTCAATTCAACCACACCTGGAGATTAATTATTTGCATCAAAGTGATCAGTAGCAAAGTAGTATGATAGTTTTGATATTAGTGACAACAGTAATAGTAACAGTAATAGTGATAGCAGGAATTTTGTAGCAAGTGTAACAGTGATGATAATAGTAGTAACTTAGCAAGAACAATATAAGATAAATTCCTAGGCATTGGATCGGTGACTTGTTGGATGATATTCATAATGAGACAGTTATAACCAAGGGCGATACGACACTAGCTCTAGTTCATCAATATAATGTAGGCATGTATTCCATAAATAGTCATACGTTCTTATGGAAAGAACTTGCATGACATCTTTTGTCCTACCCTCCCATGGCAGCGGGGTCCTATTGGAAACTAAGGGATATTAAGGCCTCCTTTTAATAGAGAACCGAAACAAAGAATTAACACATAGTGAATACATGAACTCCTCAAACTACGGTCATCACCGGGAGTGGTCCCGACTATTGTCACTCCGGGGTTGCCGGGTCATAACACGTAGTAGGTGACTATAACTTGCAAGATCGGATCTAGAACATGGATATAATGGTGATAACATAAACGGTTCAGATCTGAGTTCATGGCACCCGGGCCTTAAGTGACAAGAATTAAGCATGGCAAAGTCATAGCAACATCAATCTTAGAACATAGTGGATACTAGGGATCATGCCCTAACAAAACTAACTCGATTACATGATGAATCTCATCCAACTCCTCACCGACCAGCGAGCCTACGAAGGAATTACTCACTCCTGGCGGGGAGCATAATGGAATGCGATGGAGAAGGGTTGGTGATGACGAAGAATGAAGATTCCCCTCTCCAGAGCCCCAAACAGACTCCAGATCTGGCCTCCCGATGAAGAACAAGAGTTGATGGCGGCTCCATCCTATGGATTGCGATAATTCTTTCTCCTTTATTTTTTCTGGAAAAATAGGATTTTATAGCGTCATTCTCAGGGTCTGCGGGGCCACCAGGTGGGGACAACCCACCTATGCGCGCCAGGAGGGGGGGGGGCGCCCTGGTGGGTTGTGCCCACCCAGGTGCCCCCTCTGGTGGGTCTTGGCTCTAGAAATTCTTGTTTATTCTATAAAAATTCCTTGCGAAGTTTTGTTCCATTCCAAGAACTTTTATTTCTGCACAAAAACAACACCATGACAGTTCTGCTGAAAACAACGTCAGTCTGGGGTTAGTTTCATTAAAATCTTGCAAATTAGAGTCCAAAACAAGAGGAAAAATGTTAGGAAAAGTAGATACATTGGAGACGTATCAACTCCCCCAAGCTTAAACCTTTGCTTGTCCTCAGGCAATTCAGTTGATAAACTGAAAGTGAAAAAGAAAAACTTTTACGAACTCTTTTGCTCTTGTTTGCATAAATAAGCTTAACCAGCACCCAGGTTTTCAGCCAACATTATAACTAACCATGTCGATAATAACTCTTAAATATTATATTGACTCATATCAATGACATAATCATCTAGCGAGCAATAATAAGATATCTCAAACGGCAACATGTTATCAAAACAACGATGATATAATATGACAATAGTGGTATCTCGCTAGCCCTTTCTGAGACAGCAAAACATAAATGCAGAGCACCTCCAAAATTCAGGCAGCGACTAAACATTGTAATTCATGATAGAAAAGATCCAGTCATGATGCACCCAAAATTAGCTACACATTGCATAAGTCATGACAGTAGTGCTCTCAGGTTCTACCGCTTGTTTTAGAAGGTGATGACACAACATAAAAGTAAAAAGATAGTCCCTTCGTAGAGGGAAGCAGTGATTTGTAGAGGTGCCAGAGCTCAAGTTTGTAAAATAGAGGTAAATGATATTTTGAGACATGCACCCTTCTCATTTACTTCACGACCATCAGTTATCAATATCTTCCATGCTAAGCACTCTAGTGGCGGTTCCCAAGCGATAAAAATAAAGGTTTACTCCCCTCCACCAACAATCACATTCCACGGCTTGTCCGAAACAACGGGTGCTGTCCAGACCAACAATAGTCCCGGGGGAGTTTTGTTTAATTATTTGCATTTTTGAGTTCGGGGCTGGGAATCCCTATCACCGCCCTTTTCTCGTGCGATGGTGAGTGAATAAACACTCAACCTGAGAATAACCCGCTTAGCATGGAAGATACCGACCACCTCCTGTTGCTCCATGAACGATACAAGCACACAAAAAGGATATTTATTAGAAGTTTTTAGAGGTGGCACATGCAAATTTACTTAGGACGACAGGGTAATACCATATATAGGTAGGCATGGTGGACTCATGTGGAATAACTTTGGGTTCAAGGTTTTTGATGTACAAGCAGAATTTCCACTTAGTACAGGTGAAGGCTAGCAATTAGATTGAGAAGCGGCCAGCTAGAGAGCAACATCAGTCATAAACATGCATTATGTGTAAGTAACATTGGACACTAGCATGAGTAGGATATGAACACCATGAACAGAAATATCATAGAGGCTATGTTGGTTTTGAATCAACTACATGCATGAACATGTGCCAAGTCAAGCCACTCGAACATTCAGAGGAGGATACCATATCATCATACTACATCACAATCATTTTAACGCAATGTTGATATCCAAGATAAATCATTATCCACTCCCAGCTACTTATGCATGGCATGAGAAACTATAATCTCTAATTGTCATTCCAAACATGTTTAATCATAATGGGCTGAATCATGGATACTAGGTTAAACATATTTACAAAAACAGAACGAGTCGAGTTCATATCCGTTTCTCTCTATCACGGCTAGTTCATCGAATGTCGTCATTATTTCCTTTCACTTGCACGATCGAATGATATGAAAATAATAATAGTGCAAGAGTGCCGTGGACTAAGCTGGAATCTGCAAACATTTTATTCAACATGAGAAGACAAGGTTAAATTGGCTCTTTATTAGATCAAAAATTATTCATATGAGAGCCACTCAACATTTTCATCATGGGCTTCTCCTTGGTGCAACTCAAATAAAAAGAAAAGAAATTCAGAGAAACGCACTGAAATATTTTTGGAGTTTTTGTTTTTTCTTGAACAAGCAAGTAAAAGGGAAAAGCAAAAACGAGAAAAACTATTTACACGGGAAAGCTCCCAACAAGCAAAAGAAGAACAAGGAAATCTTTTCGAGTTTTCTTTTTAATATTACTACTAAGCATGCATAGAAAGTAAACTAACTACAACTAATTTTTTGGTTTTTATAAAGTTTTTAAACACACAACAAGAAAGCAAGAAAATAAATTTGACATGGATGATACAATGAAAAAGTGTGAACACTCACAAATGGAATAAGTGGACATGAATGTAATGTCAGTGAGAAACACGTACTCCCTCAAGCTTAGGCTTTAGGCCTAGCTTGGTAATCAATCAGTAGCCTGGATAGTAGTTGGCGTGGTAGCTCACGGAGGCTCTCGGTGCGGATGCCTCGGCCTATCGTGCTGCCTCCACTGCCGCGTTGTGAGCTCGGGCCTCGCTCTCAAGAACAAAATATCTTCCGTTGCTGTGATAGTCAAAAAGAGCAGGCGCAGGCAAATATGTGTGCACAATAGACTTTTGGTTAAACAATAGATTATAAGTGAAATTATGAATTTTTCCTGTGAGGATCTTATGACTATTCAAAACATCAAAGTCTAAATTCTGCATGGGCAGGATAGGGTCAAAGGGCAGAGGTGAAACACCCAGCCCTCGTGCTAAACGTGTGGCATATATTCCACCATAGAAATAGCCACTGTTAGCGTTATGTTGAAGTCTACATGCAACAATCGCCCCAAGGTTATAACTCCTTTCACCGGTGAGAGCGGTGCGTATGAGGCTCAAGTCTGGAGCACAAAGTGTACTACATTCTTGCTTGTCTACTATACATTTCCTAATGCAAAGTACTGAATTGTGAGAAAATGAATGCCCTTTATTCTACCTTGTTTCACTCCCCTTGTCTCACTGTAGCAAAGACTACTCAAGAATGATTGGTACTCAGCCCTTGGCGGTTCGTCAAGTGAACCCCAGAATGGGAGTTTGCAGTGGTGAGCAAAACTCTCTAGTGGATTGGTAAATTAAGTTTCATAAAGCTTAAATGACACCCTAGACTCACGGGGATGGAATTTAAATCCTTTGACAAATGATTCGGTAAGAGTGTGGCGTAGCTCGCACTTATTTGAAATGTAGGGACCGAGACCGGTGTCGGTGTCCAAACCGGCGGATCTCGGGTAGGGGGTCCCGAACTGTGCGTCTAAGGTCGATGGTAACAGGAGACAGGGGACACGATGTTTACCCAGGTTCGGGCCCTCTCTATGGAGGTAATACCCAATTCCTGCTTGATTGATCTTGATGAATGATGTCTACTACACAACCTTCTTCTTGTAGACGTTGTTGGGCCTCCAAGTGCAGAGGTTTGTAGGACAATAGCAAATTTCCCTCAAGTGGATGACCTAAGGTTTATCAATCTGTGGGAGGCATAGGATGAAGATGGTCTCTCTCAAACAACCCTGCAACCAAATAACAAAGAGTCTCTTGTGTCCCCAACACACCCAATACAATGGTAAATTGTATAGGTGCACTAGTTCGGCGAAGAGATGGTGATACAAGTGCAATATGGATAGTAGATAATGGTTTTTGTAATCTGAAAAAATAAAAACAGCAAGGTAACTAATGATAAAAGTGAGCACAAACGGTATTGCAATGCGTTGAAACAAGGCCTAGGGTTCATACTTTGACTAGTACAAGTTCTCTCAACAGTAATAACATAATTGGATCATATAACTATCCCTCAACATGCAACAAAGAGTCACCCCAAAGTCACTAATAGTGGAGAACAAACAAAGAGAGTATGGTAGGGTACGAAACCACCTCAAAGTTATCCTTTCTGATCGTTCTATTCAGGAGTTCGTAGTAAAATAATACGAAGCTATTCTTTCCGTTCAATCTATCCTAGAGTTCGTACTAGAATAACACCATAAGACACAAATCAACCAAAACCCTAATATCACCTAGATACTCCAATGCCACCTCAAGTATCAGTGGGTATGATTATACGATATGCATCACACAATCTCAAATTTATCTATTACACCAACACAAAGAACTTCAAAGAGTGCCCTAAAGTTTCTACCGGAAAGTCAAGACGAAAACGTGTGCCAACCCCTATGCATAAGTTCACAAGGTCATGGAAATCGCAAGTTGATCACCAAAACATACATCAAGTGGATCACGTGATATCCCATTGTCACCACAGATAAGCACATGCAAGACATACATCAAGTGTTCTCAAATCCTTAGATACTCAATCCGATAAGATAACTTCAGCGGGAAAACTCAATCCATTACAAGAGAGTAGAGGGGGAGAAATATCATAAGATCCAACTATAATAGCAAACCTCGCGATACATCAAGATCGTACCACCTCAAGAACACGAGAGAGAGAGAGAGAGAGAGAGAGATCAAACACATAGCTACTGGTACATACCCTCAGCCCCGAGGGAGAACTACTCCCTCCTCGTCATGGAGAGCGCCGGGAAGATGAAGATGGCCATCAGAGAGGGATTCCCCCCTCTGGCAGGGTGCCAGAACGGGTCTAGATTGTTTTTCCGTGGTTACGGAGGCTTCTGGCGGCGGAATTCCTGATCTAGGTTATTTTCGGGAGGTTTCTGTATTTATAGGAATTTTTTTGCGTAGATCTCATCTCAAGAAGGTGCCCGAGTCGTCCACGAGATAGGCCCACGCGCGCGCGCGGGGGCGGGGGGGGGGGGGTGCCCCCACCCTCGTGGACGACCCGAGACTCTCCTGGCCCAACTCTTTTACTCCGGGGTCTTCTTTTGGTCCATAAAAAATCGTCAAAAATTGGCACGTCAATTGGACACCGTTTGATATTCCTTTTGTGTAAAACTCAAAACAAGGAAAAAACAGAAACTGGCAATGGGCTCTAGGTTAATAGGTTAGTCCCAAAAATCATATAAAATAGCATATAAAACATCCAAGGTTGATAATATAATAGCATGGAACAATCAAAAATTATAGATACGTTGGAGACGTATCAAGCATGCCCAAGCTTAATTCCCGCTCGCCGTCGAGTAGGTAAATGATAAAAACGGATTTTTTGATGTGGAATGCTACCTAACATATTTATCCATGTAGTTCTCTTTATTGTGGCAAGAATATTCAGATCCATAAGATTCAAGAGAAAAGTTTAATATTGACATAAAAATAATAATACTTCAAGCATACTAACAAAGTAATCATGTCTTCTCAAAATAACATGGCCAAAGAAAGCTATCCCTACAAAATCATATAGTCTGGCTATGCTCTATCTTCATCACACAAAATATTTAAATCATGCACAACCCCGATGACAAGCCAAGCAATTGTTTCATACTTTTGATGTTCTCAAACTTTTTCAATCTTCACGCAATACATGAGCGTGAGCCATGGACTTAGCACTATAGCTGGAATAGAATGGTGGTTGTGGAGAAGACAAAAAGGAGAAGATAGTCTCACATCAACTAGGCATATCAACAGGCTATGGAGATGCCCTTCAATAGATATCAATGCGAGTGAGTAGGGATTGCCATGCAACGGATGCACTAGAGCTATAAGTGTATGAAAGCTCAAAAAGAAACTAAGTGGGTGTGCATCCAACTTGCTTGCTCACGAAGACCTAGGGCATTTTGAGGAAGCCCATCATTGGAATATACAAGCGAAGTTCTATAATGAAAGATTCCCACTAGTATATGAAAGTGACAACATATGAGACTCTCTATCATGAAGAACATGTTGCTACTTTGAAGCACAAGTGTGGTAAAAGGATAGTAGCATTGCCCCTTCTCTCTTTTTCTCTCATTTTTTGTTTTTGTTTTTTTGGGCCTTTTTATGGCCTTTTTTTCCGTTCGGAGTCTCATCCCGACTTGTGGGGTAATCATAGTCTCCATCATCCTTTCCTCACATGGGACAATGCTCTAATAATGATGATCATCACACTTTTATGTACTTACAACTCAAGGATTACAAGTCGATACTTAGAACAAGATATGGCTCTATATGAATGCCTCCGGTGGTATACCGGGATGTGCAATGAATCAAGAGTGACATGTATGAAAGAATTATGAATGGTGGCTTTTCCACAAATACGATGTCAACTACATGATCATGCAAAGCAATATGAAAATGATGGAGCGTGCCATAATAAATGGAACGGTGGAAAGTTGCATGGCAATATATCTCGGAATGGCTATGGAAATGCCATAATAGGTAGGTATGGTGGCTGTTTTGAGGAAGGTAATGGTGGGTGTATGGTACTGGCGAAAGTTGCGCGGCACAAGAGAGGCTAGCAATGGTGGAATGGTGAGAGTGCGTATAATCCATGGACTCAACATTAGTCATAAAGAACTCACATACTTATTGCAAAAATCTATTAGTTATTGAAACAAAGTACTACACGCATGCTCCTAGGGGGATAGATTGGTAATAAAAGACCATCGCTCATCCCCGACCGCCACTCATAAGGAAGACAATCAATAAATAAATCATGCTCTGACTTCATCATATAACGGTTCACCATACGTGCATGCTACGGGAATCACAAACTTTAACACAAGTGTCTCTCAAATTCACAACTACTAAACTAGCATGACTCTAATATCACCATCTTCATATCTCAAAACAATCATAAGGAATCAAACTTCTCATAGTATTCAATGCACTTTATATGAAAGTTTTTATTATACCCATCTTGGATGCCCATCATATTAGGACTAAATTCGTAACCAAAGCAAATTACCATGCTGTTCTAAAGACTCTGAAAATAACATAAGTGAAGCATGAGAGTTCAATAATTTCTATAAAATAAAACCACCGCCGTGCTCTAAAAGGATATAAGTGAAGCACTAGAGCAAATGACAAACTACTCCGAAAGATATAAGTGAAGATCAATGAGTAGTCGAATAATTATGCAACTATGTGAAGACTCTCTAACATTTAAATTTTTTAGATCTTGGTATTTTATTCAAACAGCAAGCAAAAAAAAAGAAAATAAGATGACGCTCCAAGAAAAACACATATCATGTGGTGAATAGAAATATAGCTCCAAGTAAAGTTACCGATGAACGAAGACGAAAGAGGGGATGCCTTCCGGGGCATACCCAAGCTTAGGCTCTTGGTTGTCCTTTAATATTACCTTGGGGTGCCTTGGGAATCCCCAAGCTTAGGCTCTTGCCACTCCTTATTCCATAGTCCATCAAATCTTTACCCAAAACTTGAAAACTTCACAACACAAAACTTAACAGAAAACTCGTAAGCTCCGTTAGTATAAGAAAATAAATCACCACTTAGGTACTGTTGTGAACTCATTATAAATTCACATTGGTGTAATATCTACTGTATTCCAACTCATCTATGGTTCATAACCTCCGATACTACTCATAGATTCATCAAAATAAGCAAACAACACATAGAAAACAGAATCTGTCAAAAACAGAACAGTCTGTAGTAATCTGGATCAAACGTATACTTCTGGAATCCCAAAAATTCTAAAATAAATTGATGTACGTGAGGAATTTATCTATTAATCATCTTCAAAAAGAATCAACTAAGTAGCACTCTCAAGTAAAACATAGCAGCAAATCTCGTGAGCGCTAAAGTCTCTGTTTTTACAGCAAGATCGCAAAGACTTTCCCCAAGTCTTCCCAAAGGTTCTACTTGGCACAAACACTAATTAAAACATGAAAACTCCATCATAACAGAGGCTAGATAAATTATTTATTACTAAACAGGAACAAAAAGAAAGGAACAAAAATAAAATTGGGTTGCCTCCCAACAAGCGCTATCGTTTAACGCCCCTAGCTAGGCATGATGATTTCCAGGATGCTCACATAAAGGATAAGAATTGAAACATAAAGAGAGCATCATGAAGAATATAACTAGCACATTTAAGTATAACCCACTTCCTATGCATAGGGATATTGTGAGCAAACAACTTGTGGGAACAAGAATCAACTTGCACAGGAAGGTAAAACAAGCATAACTTCCGGATTTTAAGCACATAGAGAGGAAACTTGATACTATTGCAACTCCCACAAGCATATGTTCCTCCCTCATAATAATTTTTAGTAGCATCATGAATGAATTCAACAATATAACCATCACATAAAGCATTCTTTTCATTATCTACAACTATGCAAAGTTGACACTCTTTTAAAATAGTGGTATTAACATTAACTAAAGTCATGACCTCTCCAAACCCACTTTCATAATTATCACAATAAGATTCAACACCCTCCAAAATAGTGGGATCATTACTTCCTAAAGTTGACACTCTTACAAACCCACTTTCATCAATATAATCATCATAAATAGGAGGCATGCTATCATGAAAATAAATTTGCTCGTCAAAACTTGGGGGACAAAAAATATCATCTTCATCAAACATAGCATCCCCAAGCTTGTGGCTTTGCATATTATAAGCATCATGGATATTCAAGGAATTCATACTAACAACATTGCAATCATGCTCATCATACAAATATTTATTGCCAAACATTTTAATGCATTCTTCTTCTAACACTTTGGCACAATTATCGGAATCCTTATTTTCACGAAAGACATTAAAAAGATGAAGCATATGAGGTAACCTTAATTCCATTTTTTGATTTCTTTAATAGACTAAACTAGTGATAAAACAAGAAACTAAAAGATTCGATTGCAATGTCTAAAGATATACCTTTAAGCGCTAACCTCCCCGGCAACGGCGCCAGAAAAGAGTTTGATGTCTACAACACAACCTTCTTCTTGTAGACGTTGTTGGGACTCCAAGTGTAGAGGTTTGTAGGACAGTAGCAAATTTCCCTCAAGTGGATGACCCAAGGTTTATCTATCCGTGGGAGGCGTAGGATGAAGATGGTCTCTCTCAAACAACCCTGCAACCAAATAACAAAGAGTCTCTTGTGTCCCCAACACACCCAACACAATGGTAAATTGTATAGGTGCACTAGTTCAGCGAAGAGATTGTGATACAAGTGCGATATGGATAGTACATAATGGTTTTTGTAATCTGAAAATATAAAAACAGCAAGGTAACTAATGATAAAAGTGAGCACAAACGGTATTGCAATGAGTTGAAACAAGGCCTAGCTAGGGTTCATACTTTCACTAGTGCAAGTTCTCTCAACAATAATAACATAATTGGATCATATAACTATCCCTCAACATGCAACAAAGAGTCACTCCAAAGTCACTAATAGCGGAGAACAAACGAAGAGCTTATGGTAGGGTATGAAACCACCTCAAAGTTATCCTTTCTGATCGATCTATTCAAGAGTCCGTAGTAAAATAACACAAAGCTATTCTTTCCGTTCAATCTATCCTAGAGTTCATTCTAGAATAACACCTTAAGACACAAATCAACCAAAATCCTAATGTCACCTAGATACTCCAATGTCACCTCAAGTATCCGTGGGTATGATTATACGATATGCATCACACAATCTTAGATTCATCTATTCAACCAACACAAAGAACTTCAAAGAGTGCCCCAAAGTTTCTACCAGAGAGTTAAGACGAAAACGTGTGCCAACCCCTATGCATAAGTTCACGAGCTCACGGAACTCGCAAGTTGGTCACCAAAAGATTCATCAAGTGGATCACGTGATATCCCATTGTCACCACAAATAAGCACATGCAAGACATACATCAAGTGCTCTCAAATCCTTAAAGACTCAATCCGATAAGATAACTTCAACAGGAAAACTCAATCCATTACAAGAGAGTAGAGGGGGAGAAACATCATAAGATCCAACTATAATAGCAAAGCTCGTGATACATCAAGATTGTACCACCTCAAGAACACGAGAGAGAGAGATCAAACACATAGCTACTGGTACATGCCCTTAGCCCCGAGGGAGAACTACTCCATCCTCGTCATGGAGAGCGCCGGGATGTTGAAGATGGCCACCGAAGAGGGATTCCCCCCTCCGGCAGGGTGCCAGAATGGGTCTAGATTGGTTTTCGGTGGCTACGGAGGCTTCTGGTGGCGGAACTCCCGATCTAGGTTATTGTCTGGAGGTTTATGTATTTATCGGAATTTTTGGCGTAGGTCTCAGGTCAAGAAGGTGCCCGAGTCGCCCATGAGGTAGGCCCATGCGCCCGGGGGGGGGGGAGGGCGCCCCCACCCTCGTGGACGGCCTGGGACTCACCTGGCCCAACTCTTTTACTCAAGGGTCTTCTTTTGGTCCATCAAAAATCATCAAAAATTGGCACGCCAATTGGATTCCGTTTGATATTCCTTTTTTGTAAACTCAAAAACAAGGAAAAAAACATAAACTGGCACTGGTCTCTAGGTTAATAGGTTAGTCCCAAAAATCATATAAAATAGCATATAAATGCATATAAAACATCCAAGGTTGATAATATAATAGCATGGAACAATCAAAAATTATAGATACGTTGGAGACGTATCAATGAGTATGAGTATTACAAGAGATGATCTAGCACGAGATCATAATGACTAAAACCCTAGAAGCCTAGCCTGTATGATTATGATTGTCCCTATGGACTAAACCCTCTAGTTTATATAGACATCGGAGGGGACTAGGGTTGTACAAAGTCGGTTACAGGGAAAGGAATCTTCTTATCCATATGGAAAGCTTGCCTTCCACACCAAGGAGAGTCCCATCCGGACACGGGGTAAGAGTCTTCGGTCTTGTATCTTCACAGCCCATCAGTCCGGCCCATGTCCAACAGGCCGGACGCCTGAGGACCCCTTAGTCCAGGTCTTCCTCAATAGCCCCTGAACTAGGCTTCAATGACTAGGTGTCCGGCGCGCAGATTGTCTTCGACATTGCTAGGTGGGTTCCTCCTCCGAATACTCCAAAAGATCTTTCGAACACAAAGAACGTGTCTGGCTCTGCAAAACAAGTACCACACACAACCATAGAGAGTATAATATTTCACGAGTCTAATCTACTGACAACTTTTTGTAGCGTGATGCCACGTCACCACCCGGTTATTATTTCGAACCATTTCTCGGCCTATCGCTTCATATTTTGAGATGCGGTTTTACTGGCACATCTTGTCAAAGCAGAGATCGTGTCCCCTTATTGCGGGATTCTCATCAATACGGTCATGGGTAATCCAACCGCGCCATTTGCGCAGCCCTTGGGAAACAGGCGAGTTTTAAGGCAAGTGGGGAGGCGCTTGATATTCGCTGCCTTTATAAGGAGATAAGGATTCACCCCCTTTCTGTTGGGGAACGTAGTAATTTCAGAAAAATTCCTGCGCACACGCAAGATCATGGTGATGCATAGCAACGAGAGGGGAGAGTGTAGTCAACGTACCCTCGTAGACCGTAAGCGGAAGCGTTATGACAACATGGTTGATGTAGTCGCACGTCTTCAGATCGACCGATCCTAGCACCGAAAGTATGGAACCTCCGCGATCTGCACACGTTCGGCTCAGTGACGTCCCACGAACTCACGACCCAGCAGAGTGTCTAGGGACAGCTTCATCAGCACGACGGTGTAATGACGGTGATGATGAAGCTACCGGCGCAGGGGTTCGCCTAAGCACTACAACGATATGACCAAGGTGGATTATGGTGGAGGGGGGCACCGCACACGGCTAAGAGATCAATGATAAACTTGTGTGTCTATGGGGTGCCCCCTAGCCACATATATAAAGGATGGAGGGAGGAGGAGGCCGGCCCTCATAGGACGCGCCCAGAGTGTGGAGTCCTACTAGGACTCCCTAGTCCTAGTAGGATTCCACCTCCCACATGGAATAGGAAAAAGGGAAGGGAGAAGGAGAAGGAAGGAAGGGGGAGCCCCCTTTCCCTAGTCCAATTCGGACCAGTCCATGGGGAAGGGGCGCGTCCACCCTTGAGGCCTTTCTCTCCTTTCCTGTATGGCCCATTAAGGCCCAATACGAATTCCCGTAACTCTCCGGTACTCCGAAAAATACCCGAATCACTCGGAACCTTTCCGATGTCCGAATATAGCCTTCCAATATATCAATCTTTACGTCTCGACCATTTCGATACTCCTCGTCATGTCTCCGATCTCATCCGGGACTCCGAACAAACTTCGGTCATCAAATCACAAAACTCATAATACAAATCGTCACAGAACGTTAAGCGTGCGGACCCTACGGGTTCGAGAACTAGGTAGACATGACCGAGACTCATCTCCGGTCAATAACCAATAGCGGAACCTGAATGCTCATATTGGTTCCTACATATTCTACAAAGATCTTTATCGGTCAAACCGCATAACAACATACGTTGTTCCCTTTGTCATCGGTATGTTACTTGCCCGAGATTCGATCGTCGGTATCTCAATACCTAGTTCAATCTCGTTACTGGCAAGTCTCTTTACTCGTTCCATAATGCATCATCCTGCAACTAACTCATTATTCACATTGCTTGCAAGGCTTATAGTGATGTGCATTACCGTGAGGGCCCAGAGATACCTATCCGATACACGGAGTGACAAATCCTAATCCCGATCTATGCCAACTCAACAAACACCATCGGAAACACCTGTAGAGCATCTTTATAATCACCCAATTACGTTGTGACGTTTGATAGCACACAAAGTGTTCCTCCGGTATTCGGGAGTTGTATAATCTCATAGTCATAGGAACATGTATAAGTCATGAAGAAAGCAATAGCAACATACTAAACAATCAAGTGCTAAGCTAACGGAATGGGTCAAGTAAATCACATCATTCTCTAATGATGTGATCCCATTAATCAAATGACAACTCATGTCTATGGCTAGGAAACTTAACCATCTTTGATTCAAGGAGCTAGTCAAGTAGAGGCATACTAGTGACACTCTATTTGTCTATGTATTCACACATGTACTAAGTTTCCAATTAATACAATTCTAGCATGAATAATAAACATTTATCATGAAATAAGGAAATAAATAATAACTTTATTACTGCCTCTAGGGCATATTTCCTTCAGTCTCCCACTTGCACTAGAGTCAATAATCTAGTTCACATCGCCATGTGATTTAACACCAATAGTTCATATCACCATGTGATTAACACCCATAGTTCACATCACCATGTGACCAACACTCAAAGGGTTTACTAGGGTTAGTAATCTTAGTTCACATCGCCATGTGATTAACACCCAAAGAGTACTAAGGTGTGATCATGTTTTGCTTGTGAGAGAAGTTTAGTCAACGGGTCTGCCATATTCAGATCCGTGTGTATTTTGCAAATTTTTATGTCAACAATGCTCTGCACGGAGCTACTCTAGATAATTTCTCACACTTCCAATATGTATCCAGATTGAGACTTAGAGTCATCTGGATCAGTGTTAAAACTTGCATTGACCTAACCCTTTACGATGAACCATTTGTCACCTCCATAATCAAGAAACATATCCTTATTCCACTAAGGATAATTTTGACCACTGTCCTGTGATCTACTCCTAGATCACTATTGTACTCCCTTGTCAAACTCAATGTAGGGTATACAATAGATCTGGTACACAGCATGGCATACTTTATAGAACCTATGGCTGAGGCATAGGGAATGACTTTCATTTTCTTTCTATTTTCTGCCGTGGTCAGGCTTTGAGTCTTACTCAATTTCACACCTTGCAATACAGGCAAGAACTCTTTCTTTGATTGTTCCATTTTGAACTACTTCAAAAATTTGTCAAGGTATATATGTACTCATTGAAAAAACTTATCAAGCGTCTTGATCTATCTCTATAAATCTTGATGCTCAATATGTAAGCAACTTCATCGAGGTTTTTCTTTGAAAAACTTCTTTCAAACACTCCTTTATGCTTTCCAAAAAATTCTACATCATTTCTGATCAACAATATGTCACTCACGTATACTTATCAGAAAGGCTATAGTGCTCCCACTCACTTTATTGTAAATACAGGCTTCACCGCAAGTCTGTATAAAACCATATGCTTTGATCACACTATCAAAGCGTATATTCCAACTCTGAGAGGCTTGCACCAGTCCATAAATGGATCACTGGAGCTTGCACACTTTGTTAGCACTTCTAGGATCGATAAAACCTCCTGATTGCATCATATACAACTCTTCTTTAATAAATCCATGAAGGAAGACAATTTTGACATCTATTTGCCAGATTTCATAAAATGTGGCAATTGCTAACATGATTCGGACAGACTTTAAGCATCGCTACGAGTGAGAAAATCTCATCGTAGTCAACACCTTGAACTTTGTCAAAAACCTTTTTCGACAAGTCTAGCTTTGTAGATAGTAACACTACTATCAGCGTCCGTCTTCCTCTTGAAGATCCATTTATTTCCTATGGCTTGCCGATCATCGTGCAAGTCAACCAAAGTCCACACTTTGTTCTCATACATGGATCCCATCTGAGATTTCTTGGCCTCAAGCCATTTCGCGGAATCTAGGCTCATCATCGCTTCCTCATAGTTCGTAGGTTCGTCATGGTCTAGTAACATGACTTCCTGAACCGGATTACTGTACCACTCTGGTGCGAAACATACTCTGGTTGACCTACGAGGTTCGGTAGTAACTTGATCTGAAGTTTCGTGATCATCATCATTAACTTCCTCACTAATTGGTGTAGGCATCACTGGAACTAATTTTTGTGATGAACTACTTTCCAATTCGGGAGAAGGTACAATTACCTCGTCAAGTTCTACTTTCCTCCTACTCACTTCTTTCGAGAGAAACTCCTACTCTAGAAAGGACCCATTCTTAGCAACAAAGATCTTGCCTTCGGATCTGTGATAGAAGGTGTACCGAACAGTCTCTTTTGGGTATCCTATGAAGAAAAATTCCTCCGATTTGGGTTCGAGCTTATCAGGTTGATGCTTTTTCACATAAGCATCACAATCTCAAACTTTAAGAAACGACAACTCGGGTTTCTTGCCAAACCACAGTTCATAAGGTGTCATCTCAACGGATTTAGATGGTGCCCTATTTAATGTGAATGCAGCTGTCTCTAATGCATAACCCCAAAATGATAGTGGTAAATTGGTAAGAGACTTCATAGATTGCACTATATCCAATAAAGTACGGTTATGACATTCGGACACACCATTATGCTGTGGTGTTCAAGGTAGCATGAGTTTGTGAAACTATTCCACATTGTTATAATTGAAGTCCAAACTCGTAACTAAAATATTTGCCTCCGCGATCAGATAGTAGAAACTTTATTTTCTTGTTATGATGATTCTCCACTTCACTATGTAATTCTTTGAACTTTTCAACTGTTTTAGATTTGTGTTTTATTAAGTACATATACCCATATGTGCTCAAATCATCTATGAAGGTCAGAAAATAATGATACCCGCCGCGAGTTTTAACACTCATCGGACGGCATACACCAGTATGTATTATTTCCAATAAGTCAGTAGCTCGCTCCATTGTTCCAGAGAATGGAGTTTTAGTCATCTTGCCTATGAGGCATGGTTCGCAAACATCAAATGATTCATAATCAAGTGATTCCAAAAGTCCATCAACATGGAGTTTCTTCATGCGCTTTACACCTATATGACCTAAACGGCAGTGCCACAAATAAGTTGCACTATCATTATTAACTTTGCATCTTTTGGCTTCAATATTATGAATATGTGTATCACTACGATCGAGATCCACAAACTATTTTCATTGGGTGTATGACCATCGAAGGTTTTATTCATGTAAACAGAACAACAATTATTCTCTGACTTTAAATGAATATACGTATTGCAATAAACACGATCAAATTATAATCATGCTCAATGCAAACACTAAATAACATTTATTTAGGTTCAACACTAATCCCGAAAGTATAGGGAGTGTGCGATGATGATCATATTAATCTTGGAACCACTTCCAACACACATCGTCACTTCACCCTTAACTAGTCTCTATTCATTCTGCACCTCCTGTTTCGAGTTACTACTCTTAGCAATTGAACTAGTATCAAATACTGAGGGGTTGCTATAAACACTAGTAAAGTACATATCAATAACATGTATATCAAATATACCTTTGTTCACTTTTCCATCCTTCTTATCCGCCAAATATTTGGGGTAGTTCTGCTTCCAGTGACCAGTCCCTTTGTAGTAGAAGCACTTTGTCCCGGGCTTAGGTCCAGACTTGGGCTTCTTCACTTGAGCAGCAACTTGCTTGCTGTTCTTCTTGAAGTTCCCCTTCTTCCCTTTGCCTTTTTTCTTGAAACTAGTGGCCTTGTCAACCATCAACACTTGATGCTTTTCTTGATTTCTACCTTCGCTGATTTTAGCATCGCGAAGAGCTTGGGAATTGTTTTCGTCATCCCTTGCATATTATAGTTCATCATGAAGTTCTAGTAACTTAGTGATAGTGACCAGAGAACTTTTTGCAATTACTATCTTATCTAGAAGATTAACTCTGATTTGATTCAAGAAATTGTAGTACCCAGACAATCTAAGAACCTGCTGACTGGTTGAGCTATGCTCCTCCATCTTGAAGGCAAAGTACTGTCAGAGGTCTCATACCTCTTGACACGGGCATGAGTATGAAATACCAATTTCAACTCTTGGAACATCTTATATGATCCATGGCATTCAAAACATTTTTGAAGTCCCGGTTCTAAGCCGTAAAGCATGGTGCACTAAACTATCAAGTAGTCATCATACCGAGCTTTGTCAAACGTTCATAATGTATGTATCTGCTCCTGCAATAGGTCTGTCATTTAGCGGTGCATCAAGGACATAATTCTTCTATGCAACAATGAGGATAACCCTCAGATCACGGACCAAGCCCGCATCATAGCTACTATCATCTTTCAACTTAATTTTCTCTAGGAACATATCATAAATAAAATGGGGAAGCTATTTGCGAGCTATTGATCTACAACATAGATATGCAAATACTATTAGGACTAAGTTCATGATAAATTTAAGTTCAATTAATCATATTACTTAAGAACTCCCACTTAGATAGACATCCCTCGAGTCATCCGAATGATCACGTGATCCATATCAACTAAACCATGTCCGATCATCACGTAAGATGGAGTAGTTTTCAATGGTGAACATCATTATGTTGATCATATCTACTATATGATTCACGTTCAACCTTTCGGTCTCCAGTGTTCCGAGGCCATATCTGCATATGCTAGGCTCGTCAAGTTTAACCCGAGAATTCTGCATGTGCAAAACTGGCTTGCACCCGTTGTATGTGAACGTAGAGCTTATCACACTCGATCATCACATGGTGTCTCAGTACGAAGAACTGTCACAACGGTGCATACTCAGGGAGAACACTTATACCTTGAAATTTTAGTAAGGGATCATCTTGTAAGGCTACCGCCGAACCAAGCAAAATAAGATGTATAAAAGATAAACATCACATGCAATCAAAATATGTGACATGATATGGCCATCATCATCTTGTGCCTTTGATCTCCATCTCCAAAGTACCATCATGATTTCTATCGTCACCGGCATGACACCATGATCTCTATCAACGTGTCGTCATATGGTCGCCTCGCCAACTATTGCTTTTGCAACTATTGCTATCGCATAGAGATAAAGTAAAGCAATTACATGTCACGTGCATCTTATGCAATAAAGAGACAACCATAAGGCTCCTGCCAGTTGCCCATAACTTTAACAAAACATGATCATCACATACAACAATTTATATATCGTCATGTCTTGACCATATCACATCACAACATGCCCTGCAAAAACAAGTTAGATGTCCTCTACTTTGTTGTTGCAAGTTTTACGTGGCTACTACGGGCTTAGCAAGAACCGTTCTTACCTACGCATAAAAAACCACAACGATTTTTCATCAAGTGTGTTGTTTTAACCTTCAACAAGGACCGGGCGTAGCCACACTCGATTCAACTAAAGCTGGAGAAGCAGACACCCACTAGCCACCTGTGTGCGAAGCACGTCGGTAGAACCAGTCTCACGTAAGCGTATGTGTAATGTCGTTCTGGGCCACTTCATCCAACAATACAGCTGAGGGAGTCCTGGATTAGGGGGTCTCCGGACAGCCGGACTATATCCTTTGGCCGGACTGTTGGACTATGAAGATACAAGATTGAAGACTTCGTCTTGTGTCCGAATGGGACTCTACTTGGCGTGGAAGGCAAGCTAGGCAATACGGATATATATATCTCCTCCTTTGTAACTGACCTTGTGTAACCCTAGCCCCCTCTGGTGTCTATATAAACCGGAGGGTTTTAGTCCGTAGGACAACATACAATCATACCATAGGCTAGCTTCTAGGGTTTAGCCTCTCCGATCTCGTGGTAGATCAATTCTTGTAATACTCATATCATGAAGAATAAATCAAGCAGGACATAGGGTTTTATCTCCATCAAGAGGGCCCGAACCTGGGTAAAACATCATGTTCCCTGCCTCCTGTTACCATCCGCCTTAGAGGCACAGTTCGGGACCCCCTACCCGAGATCCGCCGGTTTTGACACCGACATTGGTGCATTCATTGAGAGATCCTCTATGTTGTCGCCGTTAGGCTTGATGGATCCTACTATCATCGATAGCGATGCAGTCCAGGGTGAGACTTTTCTCCCCGGACAGATCTTTGTGTTTGGCAGCTTCGCACTGCGGGCCAACTCGCTTGGCCATCTGGAGCAGTTCAAAAGTTATGCCCCTGGCGGCCAGGTCAGGTTTGGAAGCTTAAATTACACGGCTGATATCCGCGGGGACTTGATCTTCGACGGATTCGAGCCCCTGCCTTATGCGCCACGCGGTCACGATGAGTACGATTTAGCTCTACCATCGGACCGTATTCTGGAGATCGCACCGGCGGCCGCTCCGAGCCTCAATTCAGAGCCAGTTGCGCCATCCATGGGCGGGTGGGTAGACCTCGTCATGGAGGCCGTATCCTCAGCGGCGATCAAGCCGAATATCGACCTTACCTTTCACGAGAGCCGTGTTGCCAAACTGCCGGATCCTTCTCCGGCCACGGACTCCGAACTGCCTGCGCCCGTCCCTGTCGAATTTGATTGGGCGCCGATCATGGAGTTTACCTCCGCGGATATTTTTCAGCACTCGCCCTTTGGCGACATACTGAACTCATTAAGGTCTCTCTCCTTGTCAGGAGAGTCCTGGCTGAACTACGTCCGGCAGGATTGGGATGCGGATGACGAAGAAATTCGCCGCCCACCCACCACCCACTTAGTAGCCACTGTTGATGACTTAACCGACATGCTCGACTTCGACTCCGAAGACATCGACGGTATGGACGACAATGCGGGAGACGAAGAGGAACCACTGCCCACAGGGCACTGGACAACCACCTCATCATATGATATATACATAGTGGATACACCCAAAGAAGGCAATGGCGACGAGACAACGGAGGATGACCCCTCCAAAAAGCAACCCAAGCGCCGGCGTCAGCGGCGCCGCTCTAAGTCCCGCCAAAGCAAAAGTGGTGATACCGGCACCGGAGATAATAGCACTCCGGACAGTGCCGAAGACAACAACAATCCCCTCCAGCAAGATTTAGAGCAGGAGGATGAAGGAGCCAGCCCGCCTGAGAGAGCGGCAGATGAAGAGGCGGAGGATGATAATTACATGCCTCCCTCCGAAGACGAGGCAAGCCTCGACGATGATGAATTAGTTGTGCTAGAGGATCCCATCGAACAAGAGCGCTTCAAGCGCCGGCTTATAGTCATGGCAAATAGCCTCAAGAAAAAGCAGCAGCAGCTTCAAGCTGATCAAGATTTGCTAGCTGACAGATGGACTGAAGTCCTGGCGGCCGAGGAATATAAACTCGAACGCCCCTCCAAGAGTTACCCAAAGTTCAGGTTGCTACCCCGACTGGAGGAGGAAGCACCGAAACCTACATCCCCGGCGTATGACGCGGCTGATCGGCCACCTCGTGGCCGCGACAGAGAGGCATTCCAGCCAAAAGCTCAACTCGCACCCCGACGCCATTCAAATAGAAAGGCATGGGGAAATACGCCAGACCTGTGAGACGTATTGGAGGACAAAGCAAAACATGCAAGATCGATCTACGGATCACGAGGGCGCACCACTATGCGAGACGATAATCGTCACACCAGATACAGTAAAAGTAAGTCCGGCCAGGCCAAACACAGCGGGCAAGACTCATTCGAGCTGCGTCGCGACATAGCCCAGTACAGAGGCGCCGCAATCCCCCTATGCTTCACAGACGGCACAACAGATCCTGCGGTATGGATCGAGGATTTCCTCCTGCATATCCACATGGCCCACGGTGATGATCTACACACCATTAAATACCTCCCACTCAAGCTCAAAGGACCAGCTCAACATTGGCTCAATAGCTTGCCAGCAGAGTCCATTAGCTGTTGGGAGGATCTGGAAGCCGCATTCCTCGACAACTTCCAGGGCACTTACGTGCGACCCCCAGATGCCGATGACTTGAGCCACATAATTCAGCAGCCAGAGGAATCAGCCAGGCAATTCTGGACACAGTTCCTAACAAAGAAAAAGCTAATCATCGACTATCTGGATGCAGAGGCCCTAGCAGCTTTCAAGCACAACATCCACGACGAATGGCTCGCCCGGCACCTTGGCCAGGAAAAGCCGAAATCTATGGCAGCCCTCATGACACTCATGACCCGCTTCTGTGTGGGAGAGGACAGCTGGTTGGCTCGCAGCAATAACATATCAAAGAACCATGGTACTTTGGATACCAAGGATGGCAATGGCAGGTGACGACGCAACAAACATAAGAGCCGCATTAATAATGACAATACTGAGGATACAACAGTCAATGCCGGATTCGAGGGCTCTAAACCCGGTCAGCGGAAAAAGCCATTCAAAAGAAGCACTCTGGGCCCGTCCAGTTTGGACTGTATACTCGATCGCTCGTGCCAAATACACGGCACCCCCGACAAGCCAGCCAACCACACCAACAGGGATTGTTGGGTGTTCAAGTAGGCCGGCAAGTTAAATGCCAAAAACAAAGATAAGGGGTCACATAGCGATGACGAGGAGGAGCCCCAGCAGCCGAACACCGGAGGACAGAAGAGATTCCCCCACAAGTGCGGACGGTGAACATGATATACGCAACCCACATCCCCAAGAGGGAGCGAAAGCGTGCGCTCAGGGACGTATATGCATTGGAGCCAGTCGCCCCAAAGTTCAACCCATGGTCCTCCTGTCTGATCACCTTCGATCGCAGGGACCACCCCACTAGTATCCGTCATGGCGGATTCGCCACACTGGTCCTAGACCCAATCATTGACGGATTTCACCTCACTCGAGTCCTTATGGATGGTGGCAGCAGCTTGAACCTGCTTTATCAGGACACAGTGCACAAAATGGGTATATACCCCTCAAGGATCAAACCCACTGAAATGACCTTTAAAGGCCTCATACCAGGTGTAGAGGCCCATTGCATAGGCGCAGTAACACTGGAAGTGGTCTTCGGATCTCCGGATAACTTCCGAAGCAAAGAGTTAATCTTTAACATAGTCCCGTTTCGTAGTGGCTACCATGCACTGCTCGGGCGAACCGCATTTGCGTGATTCAATGCGGTACCGCATTATGCATATCTCAAGCTCAAGATGCCAAGACCTCGGGGGGTCATCACAGTCAATGGAAACACAGAGCGCTCTATCCGCACGGAGGAGCACACTGGACCTCGCAGCAGAAGCGCAAAGCAGCCCCTTAAGGCAATCCACTAGTTCGGCGATTAAGGACCCGCACACCTTCAAGCGCGCCCGGAGTAATCAGCAACAGGACCGCCTGGCACGTTCCGAGCTCGCATAGCAATGCGGCCCCCACCCCGGTCCCAGCCAAACGGCGAAATCCGTGCCACACGTACATAATTACGCATTAAAAATACCATGGGCATAGGCGGGGAGGGGGGCACGACTGCGGCACGCTCCAAGTCACGACTTAAACCGCAGTAGGGGCTTCCCGCTTTGTTATTTTTCTCTTTCAGGACTTTAATCTCTGGAAACCGTGTCCGGCAACATGATTGCCGAACACATGATGCAGCAACCAAGGAGGCTGAGAGCTACGTCACACCATGGAACTCCCAGGTGGATTACGATAATGGGTGAAATACTTACTTTAATACTATTCCTCAGCTCGCCCTTGGAAGGGACATGTCAAATAGTCCTACTTTTTGCTTATCGCACTACTTGTATCATTCTGCTCTAACACACCTTTTTGAATAAAACAATGCATATCACTAAGACTGTTATTGCATTCTTCCTTTACATATATATGTTCATTCATGACATCTAGCACCCGTACACTCTGGTACGGCCAATACGCCAGGGGCTTAAGCATACCCCATAATGCGGTGTGAGAAGTCCAAACACTTTCGACAGTGCGGCACCCCGAATTTATAGCATAATATGCATCAGCTCTGAATCATGTCTTGGGTCAATAGTTGGGTTTGCCCGGCTCCCATGTTTTGGTACCTTACGTTCCGCTATATCGGCTAAGGTAGCACTGGGAGAACTACTGCGATTGTGCCCCGGTTCTGCTGGGCTAAGCACCTCAGTAGAGAAAGCTAAAACTGACTGTCATGATAAGGCAAGAGACTGGTCGCTGTTCGAGAGGTTTCAAGTCCCTAAAGACTTATGCCGCTTAGAGCAAGGAGTCGGCCCTGTCCGGCTTAAGGCGTGTATCGCGCCCCGAATTCGGCCTTTCGAATACTAGGGGCTTCGCCGAAATTTAAAATTATAGAGTTCTATGGCTAAGTGAGAGTGATAACGCATTATAGTCTGATTGCCTTGTTCGTTGTGCTGAGCACCTCCCTCGAAGGACCCAGCAATGGGAACAAGAGTGCTCAGGTTTACCCCGAACACCCCAGCACTCGTGGCATGGGGGCAGAAGCCGACGACTAGCCATCTCTCAGATTTGATAAACAGCCGAACAGAAGGCAATATTTTAAATTCAAACAAGCATTGCATAGCACATATAAACAAGTTTTCATAATACAGGATTACACGAGCAAGTTTACTCAAATATTGCATCTTTCGTACACTCGTCCGCTACGAGACGGGCACCCTTCAGGACACCCTCATAGTACATCTCGGGGTGGCGATGCTCCTTGCCCGCAGGCGGCCCTTCCTTCACCAGCTTCATGGCATCCATCTTGGCCCATTGCACCTTGACACGGGCGAAAGCCTGGCGTGCGCCTTCCATGCAGACGGACCGCTTGATGACTTCCAGCCGTGGGCAGGCATCCACAAGCCGCCTCACCAGGCCGAAGTAGCTGTTGGGGAGGGCGTCGCCAGGCCACATCCGGACTATAAATCCCTTCATGGCCTGTTCGGCCGCCTTGTGCAGCTCGACCAATTGCTTCAGCTGGTCGCTCAGAGGCATCGGGTGTTCGGTCCCAGTATACTGACACCAGAACAACTTCTCCGTTGAGCTTCCCTCCTCGGCCTGGTAAAACTGTGCGACATCCGACACGCTGCGGGGCAAATCTGCGAATGCTCCTGGAGAGCTCCGGATTCGGGTAAGTAACACGTAATTTACTTTTACATGCTTGCTTTGCATATAGAATGCCTTACCCGCCGCTATCTTCTTCATTGCATCAATCTCTTGGAGGGCCTTTTGGGCCTCAGCCTTGGCATTCTTTGCGCTCTCGAGGGCCGCGGCAAGCTCGGACTCTCGTGTCTTCAAGTCAAGCTCCAACGCCTCGTGCTTCGTCACGAGAGCGTGGAGCTCTTGCTGCACCTCGCCCACCCATGCCCCCCACCTTTCCCGCTCGGTGCACTCCTTGGCCGCTTTGTTTTCGGCCTAGTATAGCGCTTGCTTCAGGGTTGCCACCTCGGTCGTGGCCCCTGGCAAATTTACGATGATCCTGTCATTTTGCAATCGCATTCTTCTTATATATATCCATAGACTAGGTACTAGTTACCTTTGTTCTCCTCGAGCTGCCTCTTAGCAAGGCCGAGCTCTTTCTTGGCCCCTTCAAGGTCCTACTTCAGTGTGGCGACCTCCGCAGTCAGTGCAGCTGATGCCAGCAGCGAAGCCTGCATACGCATATAGACATACTTATATTAGACTCCTGCGATATTGTTTGATCCTCTATTCGGCTTTTCTTTGTGAACACCGAACAGAGCATCAGGGGCTACTGTCTATGTGGTAATATTTTTCCTATATTTCAAATACTTACCTCAAAACCTGTTAGAAGGCTGGCACAGGCTTCAGTCAGTCCGCTCTTGGTGGACTGAACCTTCTGGATCACCGCACTCATAATAGTGCGGTGCTCTTCGTCGATGGAAGCGCTGCGAAGCGCTCCCAGCAGATTGTCTGGTGCCCCTGGATGGGCAAGCGTCATCGGCATAGGCGTCTTGCCCCTTTTAGAAGGAGGCCGCCTGTCCGAGTCCGGAAGGTTGCCTTGAGGCACCTCCGAGATTGTCTCCCCTTGACCCAGTGCCTCTTGAGGCAATACCTCGGCATTGTCCGTAGGGCAAGGGGAGGTGGCGGTCAGAAGTGGATCGCTATCCATGTCCGATGAGTCCAAGGAGCTGCCCGATGAAGATGTGTTGATACGGGCTTGGGGCGGTCTGCATAATCATATTCGGCGTTAGGAGAAGCAGTGCGACAAAGCTATGCTATGAGTTACTCTGGTATCCGAATACTTACAACTTCGCCAGGGGCTTGGCCTTGAGCAGCCACTCGTCTTCGCCTTCGGCGGCGGTGGTGGAGTAGTCCGGAAGGAGGGTTCTCCCCTTCTTGGACCATTCGCCCCCCCTAGTTGGGGCGGCCTTCCTTTTCTTGTCTCCCCCGATTGAAGGGGGAGCATCTTCATCTTCCTCCTCGTCTTCTAAGGAGGACTGCATCGCGGAGTTATCGAACGATGAGTCTGATAACACCTGGCGTCAGGAACTCTTTCGGGTTCCCTTGGCCTTCTTGGTCTTCTCCGTCACCTTGTCAGGAGCCGGAGTCAGCATCTTCTTCGGGCAGAGGGGTCGGATAGTTAATTTGCCCTGACGTCTCCACCCAGTCCTGTCAAAGGCATGGAGCTCAGAGCCCGCACATGGTTAAGCTAGGGGAAATAAATATCCTACCGGATGTATAGAACTCACCGAATGTGCTGGGCGCTTCGCGCTTAGCCCGCGGTCCTCGGTGAGAGAGGGAGGGACCTCGGCGCCCTTGAACAGCACCCTCCAAATGTCCTTGTGCATCGTGTCGAAGAGCTCGCTCAGAGTCTGGTGCTGGGCCGGGTCAAACTCCCACAAGTTGAAATGCTGTTGTTGACACGGGAGGATCCGGCGGATGAGCATGACCTGGACTATGTTGACAAGCTTGAGCTTCTTGCTGGCCATATTCCGGATACATTTTTGGAGTCCGTCCAGCTCCACCGATGAACCCCAGGACAAGCCCTTCTCTTTCCAGCAGGTGAGCCGCGTGGGGATTCCAGATCAAAACCCGGGGGCAGCCACCCAGTTGGTGTCGTGCGGCTCGGTGATGTAGAACCACGCCGATTGCCACCCCTTTATGGTCTCCACGAAGGAGCCTTCAAGCCATATAACATTGGACATCTTGCCCACCATGGCTCCGCCGCATTCTGCTTGTTGGCCTCCCACCACCTTTGGCTTGATATTGAAGGTCTTTAACCACAGGCCAAAGTGGGGCCGGATGCAGAGGAAAGCCTCACACACGACGATGAACGCCGAAATGTTGAGGATGAAGCTCGGGGCCAGATCATGGAATTCCATCCCGTAGTAGAACATGAGACCACTGACGAATGGATGGAGGGGAAACCCCAGTCCGCGGAGGAAGTGGTGGAGGAAAACTACCCTCTCACGAGGTTCCAGGGTAGGAACGATGTGCCCCGCAGCGGGCAGCCGATGCGCGATATTCGCGGCTAAGTATCCGGCTCCGCACAGCTTCTTGATGTGTCCCTCCGTAACGGAGGAAGCCATCCATTTGCCTCCCGCTCCGGACATGTTTGGAGGAGGTTGAGGGAAGGATGTGGATTTGGGCATTGGAGCTCGAGTGCGTAAGAACGGATGAGCAAGGAGGAAGAAGGCGTGGGTAGAGAAAGGTTAAACCTTATCCCTTTATAAGGGCGTCCGAAACTATGCGCCCCCACTAGCCTGGTAAAACTCGCTTATCCCCCAAGCGCCGTAATTGATGGCGCGGTTGGGTTACGCACGCCCGTATTGATGAGAATCCCATAATAAGGGGGACACGATCTCTGCTTTGACAAGACGTGTCAAGAAACTGCCTCGCGTTATGTGCGGGGCTAGTTAAAAGAAATGGTTCGAATAATCACCGGGCCACGGCATGATTGCCGAAACATGTCAGCAGATTAGATTTGTGGAAATATTATTCTCTCTACGGTGTTATGCGGAACTTATTTTGCAGGGTCGGACACTATCCTTGTATTCAGATTCTTCCGTGGTGTATTCGGAGGAGGAACCCGCCTTGCAATGCCGAAGACAATACTGCGCGCCGAACTCATCGTCATTGAAGCCTGGTTCAGGGGCTACTGAGGGAGTCCTGGATTAGGGGGTCTCCGTACAGCCAGACTATATGCTTTGGCCGGACTGTTGGACTATGAAGATACAAGATTGAAGACTTCGTCTCGTGTCCGGATGGGACTCTACTTGGCGTGGAAGGCAAGCTAGGCAATATGGATATGTATATCTCCTCCTTTGTAACCAACCTTGTGTAACCCTAGCCCCCTCTGGTGTCTATATAAACTGGAAGGTTGTAGTCCGTAGGACAACATACAATCATACCATAGGCTAGCTTCTAGGGTTAGCCTCTCTGATCTCGTGGTAGATCAATTCTTGTAATACTCATATCATCAAGAATAAATCAAGCAGGATGTAGGGTTTTACCTCCATCAAGAGGGCCCGAACCTGGGTAAAATATCGTGTTCCCTGCCTCCTATTACCATCCGCCTTAGACACACAGTTCGGGACCCCCCCGAGATCCGCCGGTTTTGACACCGACAACCGCTGAATCAAAGTATGACAAGCTGGTAAGCAGTATGCCTTTTATTTCCCACAACTCACTTGTGTTCTACTCATGCATATAACATCTACACATAGACCTAGCACGGATGCCACTGTTGGGGAACGTAGTAATTTCAAAAAAATCCTACGCACATGCAAGATCATGGTGATGCATTGCAACGAGAGGGGAGAGTGTAGTCCATGTACCCTCATAGACCGTAAGCGGAAGCGTTATGACAACATGGTTCATGTAGTCGTAAGTCTTCACGATCGACCGATTCTAGCACCGAATGTATGGCACCTCCATGATCTGCACACGTTCGGCTCAGTGACGTCCCACGAACTCACGATCCAGCAGAGTGTCGAGGGAGAGCTTCGTCAACACGACGACGTGATGACGATGATGATGAAGCTACCGGCGCAGGGCTTCGCCTAAGCACTGCAACGGTATGACCGAGGTGGAGTATGGTGGAGGGGGGCATCGCACACGACTAAGAGATCAATGATCAACTTGTGTGCCTATGGGGTGGCCCCTAGCCACGTATATAAAGGATGGAGGGAGGAGGAGGCCGGCCCTCATAGGGCGCGCCCAAAGTGTGGAGTCCTACTAGGACTCCCTAGTCCTAGTAGGATTCCACCTCCCACATGGAATAGGAAAAAGGGAATGGAGAAGGAGAAGGAAGGAAGGGGCGCCCCCTTTCCCTAGTCCAATTCGGACCAGTCCATGGGGAAGGGCGCGGCTACCCTTGAGGCCTTTCTCTCCTTTCCCGTATGGCCCATTAAGGCTCAATACAAATTTCCGTAACTCTTCGGTACTCCGAAAAATACCTGAATCACTCGGAACCTTTCCGATGTCCGAATATAGCCTTCCAATATATCAATCTTTACATCTCAACCATTTTGAGACTCCACATCATGTTCCCGATCTCATCCGGGACTCCGAACAAACTTTGGTCATCAAACCACGTAACTCATAATACAAATCGTCACAGAACGTTAAGCGTGCGGACCCTACGGGTTCAAGAACTATGTAGACATGACCGAGACTCATCTCCGGTCAATAACCAATAGCGGAACATGGACGCTCATATTGGTTCCTACATATTCTACGAAGATCTTTATCGATCAAACCGCATAACAACATATGTTGTTCCCTTTGTTATCGGTATGTTACTTTCCCGAGATTCGATCGTTGGTATCTCAATACCTAGTTCAATCTCGTTACCGGCAAGTCTCTTTACTCGTTACATAATGCATCATCCCGCAACTAACTCATTAGTCACATTGCTTGCAAGGCTTATAGTGATGTGCATTACCGAGAGGGCCCAGAGATACCTCTCCGATACACGGAGTGACAAATCCTAATCTCGATCTATGCCAACTCGACAAACACCATCGAAGACACCTGTAGAGAATCTTTATAATCACCCAGTTACATTGTGATGTTTGAGAGCACACAACTCCGGTATTCGGGAGTTGCATAATCTCATAGTCATAGGAACATGTATAAGTCATGAAGAAAGCAATATCAACATACGAAATTATCAAGTGCTAAGCTAACGGAATGGGTCAAGTCAATCACATCATTCTCTAATGATGTGATCCCATTAATCAAATGACAACTCATGTCTATGGCCAGGGAACTTTACCATCTTTGATTCAACGAGCTAGTCAAGTGGAGGCATACTAGTGACACTCTGTTTGTCTATGTATTCACACATGTACTAACTTTCCGGTTAATACAATTCTAGCATGAATAATAAACATTTATCATGAAATAGGGAATAAATAATAACTTTATTATTGCCTCTAGGGCATATTTCCTTCACTTTCACCCATGCCTTCTCTCTCTCTGCCCACCCAGACTTGAGCTCCAGCGCCCAAGCTCTCATCTTTTCTGCCTCAAAAAAGCACTCCGACCATGTCCGGATCTCGAGCACAAGGCAAGTGGATGGCCTCCTCCATCAAGGAGAAGGATATCAAGAAGCTCCGAGAGGCGGCGTATTTGGCCAAGGAAATCGCCCACCGGCTTCCGGCCAAGGGACAGATCATCCCTACCCTAGAGCCTCATGAGAGGGTAGTGTTCATACCTCACTTCGTCCACGGATTGGGATTTCCTCTCCACCCTTTCGTCCGCGGACTCATGTTCTACTACGGCCTAGATTTCCATGATCTAGCCTCAAATTCTTTCCTCAACATCTCGGCATGTATTGTCGTGTGCGAGGCCTTCCTCCGCATTCTACCCCACTTTGGACTATGGCTCAAGATCTTCAATGTAAAGCCGAAGGTGGTGGATGGCCAACACGCAGAGTACAGAGGCACCATGGTGAGCAAGATGCCCAACGTCACATGGCCCAAAGGTACCTTTGTGGAGACCGTTAAAGGGTGGCAGCAACTATGGTTCTACATCACAGAGCCCCGCGATGCCACCTGGGCTGCGACTCCCGAATTCAAGTCCGGAGCCCCAATGCGGCTCACCTCCTGGCTAGAGAAGGGCCTAAATTGGGCTTCGTCGGACGAGCTGGTAGCGCTGTAGATGCGCATCCAGAGCATGGTGGACAAGAACATCAAGCTTGTCAACGTGATCAGGTGATGCTGGTTCACCGGATCCTTCCATGCCAGAGTTGGACTTGCAATTTGTGGGAGTTCAATCCGGCCGAGCACCAAACCCTGCAATGGTTTTACGGAACTACGCATGAGGACATCTCGAAGGTGCTCTTTAAGGGCAACAAGACGCGGCCGGAGACGACGAGGACCGTGGGCTCGACCTGGCTCATCCCGCCAATCTGGTATGTATTTCGCGTTTCAAGGTGTATCCTTTACTTGCTTATTCAGGGAAGATGCCTAAACCTCCCTATTTATTTTTTCAGGGTTGGATTCAGTGTCTGGCTCCGCTACCCGAGGAACCAGCCATCCCTCTTCTGACGAAGATGCTGGTTCCGGCGCCTTACCAGGTGCCGGAGAAGAAGGCCAAGTAAAAGGCCAAGGAGACCAGAAGTGGTCTTCGCCGCAAGGGCACTTCCGACGTGACGTCCAAAGACGCCGAGACCCAGTCCTCACCCGCCACCGACGAGGAGGAGGAAGAAAGCAACTCCCCCTGAGGGGGGAAGGAATAAAAGGGCGGCCTCCACAAATCTGAAGGCGGAAGCGTCCAAGAAGGGGAAGGTTTCCCTCGCGGATAACTCCGCGACATCGATAGCAGCCCAGAGCGGCACCCCCGAGATAAGCCCCTGGCCGAATCATGAGTACTCAAAGACCCTAACGCACTCATATATCAGCCTCTTTAATTCATAGTTTTAACATGTTGAATCATGCACTTGCAACCCAGCTCGTTCCGACCTCGAGTGATCCTCATCTTCGGGGAATTCGCTAGACCCGAAGGTGATGGGCAGCGGGTCCCTTCTGGCGGCCTCCTCTCCCAGGGCCATGGATGACACCGAGGTGTTGTCCCGAAGGATCGTAGGCCAGGGAGAGACATATGAGGCCGTTAGTGTGGCGCCAGAGGGTGAAACCTCGGCCGCCGGACACATGGGGGAGCAAATCCCATGGAGACTGGCGATGTGGGCCATATCCAATTTGGCCCCCATCCGAATACGGTCCCGGAGACCTACATGGCTCCGGAATCCAGTAAGCAACCTCCTTCGAAAGAAGGACGTGTGCCTATTCTGCCGGTGACCCTATCCAACCAGAGGCACAGGATACTCTACTGGAAGCACTGCGAGGTGCTTCCATTGTAGAGGAACACCGTACCCTCATGGGTACGGTGATTGAGAAGGTTTAGTCCATGAAGAGCGGACTGAACGAGGCCTGCACAAGCCTTTTGACAGGCTTTGAGGTAAGCAGCGCAATTATGTAAGAAGAATGTCACAGTGTAGACAGTAGCCCCTGAGACTCTGTCCGGTGTTCCGAAAGAAAAGCCGGACAGAGGATCAAATGAGTTTCGCAAGGGACTAACCATACATGTGTATGTGAATAAGCAGGCGTCGTTGCTGACTGCGACCTCCCACGCTGCCGAAGTCTCCGGACTGAAGCAAAGTCTGGAGCGGGCCAAGGAAGAGCTCGGCCGTGTAAAAAAGCAGCTGGAGGACAAGCAAGGTATGCCATGACCTTTTATATATCAGAAAGGATAGATTATTTGTATTGACCGTAGTGCCATGATATTTGTAGGAGCGGCGAGCGAGGTGGAGGCCCTTAAAAAGGCGCTGGCTGAGGCCAAAAAGAAAGCGGCAAAGGAGCAAGCCGCCCGTGAAAAACACGAGGCCAGGGTTGAGGTGGTCCAGCAGGAGCTCCAGGACGCTATTAAGAAATGCGACTCCTTGGAGTGCAATATTGCGGATCAAGAGACTGAACTCGCCAAGGCTCGCCAAAGCGCACAAGATGCCCGGGTTGAAGCCCAGGGCGCCCTCCAGGAAATCCAAGATGCCAGGAAAATCACAACGAGTAAGGCTTTCATTATGCAGAGCAAATATGTCAAGAATAGGTACCTCTTACTAACCCGGATTTGGAGCTCTCCAGGAGCATTTGCGGATGTGCCGCGCAGTGTTGCCGACGCTGCGGAGGTCTTCCAAGCAGAAGAGGGGAGCTCAACAGAGAAGCTGTTCTGGTCACAATACCTTGCACCAGATCATCTGGTGCCCTTTAGTGACCAGCTAAAATAGCTAGTCGAACTGCATAGGGTGGCCGAACTAGCCATGAAGGATTTAATAATCCGGCTGTGGCCTGCCGAAGCTATACCCAGTACCTACTTCGGTCTCCTGAAGCGGTTGGTCAATGCCTGCCCCCGGCTTGACATCATCAAGCGGTCGGTCTGAATCGAGGGTGCGTGGATGGCCTTCGCCCGCATCAAGATGCAGTGGGCGAAGATGAACGCCATCAAGCTCACGACCGAGGGACCGCCCGCTGGCAAGGACCACCGCACGCCCGAGCGGTATTTTGATGATGTCCTGGAGGGATCCTGCACTATAGCGGAGCAATGTGCGAAGGACATTATTTTTGAATGAATACATTCATGTTATCCTGTCCTGTATGATCAAACAAAGCCGTTATGTAATATAATGCTTGTTATTATTAAAATTTTACCTCATGTATGGCTGTTTTTATTAAATCTTGAGAGTTGGCCAGTCGTCGGCTTCAGTCTCCACGTAGGTAGTACGGGGGTGTTCGGGATGGAACCTAAACACTCTTGATCCAAAAACTTGGTCCTTGAAGGAGGTGTTTAGCGCAACGAACCAGGCAACCAGACTATATGGCTTTATCACCCTCACTTAGCCATATGAGTTTGGCAAATAAAAAATATAGGCGCAACCCCTAGTATTCGTGAGTCCGAACTAGGGTGTTGTAAACACTTGATCAGGTAAAGACCGATTCGTCGCATAATGCGGAAGAAATCGCAAAAGATTTGTAACCTCCGAACAGCTGATCGGCTCACGCCACATCATGACAGCCAGTTTTCGGCTTTCCCTACTAAGGTGCTCATCCGGATAAATCAGCACGCAATCGCAGAAGTTCTCCCTTTACTACCCTAGCCGATATAGCGGAACGTAAGGTAGTAAGCACAGGAGCCGGGCAACCCAACTATTGACCAAAGACATGATTTGGAGCCAATGCATATAATGCTAAATTCGGGGTGCCAACTATACTATAAAAGGTGTTCGGACTTTGTTGCCGTAGTATGGGGCGTAGTGAAGCCCTTGGCGAATTAAGGCGTACCAAAGTGTACAGGTGCAATTGATAAGATTATCAAGAAAAATGAAGTAGTAAGCTAGTGCCGCAAAAGTTGGGCCACAAACTGTTTCCATTATAGTTTGATTAATACGTCAAAGTGTATTTGTACAAGTAGTGCGATAAGCAACCTGGCTATTTAACATGCCGAGACCAAGGGAGAGCTGCGTGCGGGTCCTGAAAATAGGTAGGACGATCGTCGAAGAGAACGTCTAGAGATTCCCCCACACGTCTGTGCTACTTGCCGCCTTGGTGTATCCGTCCTTCGAGAGGACAGCTAAGCAGGCCGCCGCGAGGGGCCTGTGGAAGAGAAACCTGAAAAGGATAAAAAAGAAAAAGTGAAATTATGTGTGCCCGGGGAAGGTCGAAGCTGTATTGTGGACCATAGTCTGGTTATGCCTCCATCTTTGCCCATGGTATTTTGAGTGCATAGTTATGGGCGCGCGGTACGTATGCTGCCATTTGGTCAGGACTGAGATGGAGGCCAAATTGCTAGTCTGACTTTTGACGAGCCGGACTATCAAGCTGCAGAGTAGTTCGGACTCGTTTGACAGTGTCTGGGAGCTTGGCTGCTGAATTAAAATTCTGCCTTAAAAGGTCGCTCTGTACTTCCACTACCAGGGCCGCGGTGTGTTCTTCAGTACGGAGGGAACGCTCCGTGTTTCCATTGACTATTATGACCCTGCGTGGTCCAGGCATCTTGAGCTTGAGATAAGCGTAGTGTGGCACCACATTAAATCGAGTGAATGTGGTTCATCCGAGCAGTGCGTGATAGCCACTACGAAAGGAGATAATATCGAAGATCAACTCTTCGCTTCTGAAGTTGTTCGGGGACCCGAAGACAACTTCCAGTGTGATTGAGCCCATACAACGAGTCTCTACACCAGGTATAACTCCTTTCAAGGTAGTTTTGGTGGGCTTGATCCTTGATGGATCGATGATCGAGACCTGGACTAAGGGGTATGTACTTCCAAAGAAGTCTAGCCTGGTATAACTCCCGTACAACGAGCTCTGTACTTCCAAAGAAGTCTAGCTTTTATGATTATGATTGTCCCTATGGACTAAACCCTCTAGTTTATATAGACACCGGAGAGGACTACGGTTGTACAAAGTCGGTTACAGGGAAAGGAATCTTCATATCCAGACGCCAAGCTTGCCTTCCACGCCAAGGTGAGTCCCATCCGGACACGGGTAAGAGCCTTCGGTCTTGTATCTTCACAACCCATCAGTCCGGCCCATGTCTAACAGGCCGGACGCCCGAGGACCCCTTAGTCTAAGTCTCGATCATCGCTTCATCAAGGATCAAGCCCACCAAAACTACCTTTAAAGGAGTTATACCTAGTGTAGAGTTGTACGGGCTCAATCACACTGGAAGTTGTCTTCAGATCCCCGGACAACTTTAGAAGTGAAGAGTTGATCCCTGGACTAGGGGGTACTCACCACATCATCTCCCGATCAGTTGGATTGGGCCGAGGACCCCCATGACCGTTTACTCATGGGCCAGTTCGGATGGCCGAAGGCATATACGAGGAAGATTCCACAAGACTTGGTGATCAAGACAAGGACTGCTAATCAACCTGTGGTTGAGTTGGTTAGGTGGACAGTGGTATCCCCAACCCACCAGGGTTCAAATCCTGGTGCTCACATTATTCCTGGATTTATTTCAGGATTTCCGGCGATGCGCTTTCAGTGGGAGGAGACGTTCCCGTCGACGACGAGGCGCCTACGATGACTTCGTAAATCTCAAGATGATATGCCGGCTCAGTCTCTCAGAGGTTCTCATAGGGGTAGGGTGTGCGTGTGTGTGTTCATAGGGGTGAGTGTATGTGCGTGTATATGAGCGCTTGTGTCTGTACTGATGCTCAAAAAAAAAAGACAAGGACTCCTCTCCACCGGCGTATTCGACCAGGACTCTTGTTATCCTAGGCCTCTGGTACATTATATAAGCCGAGGCCAGGCTAGTCGGTAGATTATTATGACATTACTCATCATACCTGTAGGGTCTAGACCACAACATATGATCTCCAGGTAGATCAACTCTTGTAACCCCTACACTCATCAAAGTCAATTAAGCAGGAAGTAGGATATTACCTCCATCAAGAGGGCCCAAACCTGGGTAAACACCGTGTCCCCTGTCTCCTATTACCATCGATCCTTATACGCACAGTTCGGGACCCACTACCCGATATCTACCGGTTTTGACACCGATAATGGTGTTTTCATTGAGAGTTCTGATGTGTGGTCGGCAAAAGGATCGATGGCTCGTCTGCAGATCAACTGCGACGTCGGCATCTTCGTCGCCGCCTCGATTGGTCACCTTGGCTTGAGTGAGGACTGTGCCCCACCTCCAATCATCATGTTCGGGTGAGGGTCTTCATCAGCATCAACTCCGATCTCTATGAAGTTCATGGAGGAATCATCCATGGAGCCCGGGGGCTCAACGTCAACATTGCCCTCGGGCGACCGTGCTGTTTTTCTGAACAGCGAACTTGTATCCGCTGCCACCATCTCTTCGAGCATCTCTTTGATGATCCCTTTGGTGGAATTGTGCGGAATTGAGTCTACAAGAACCATGCAAAATTTCGTCGAGTTCCGATGGAGGAATCTACGGCAATCTACGATATACCGGAGCCCTGTCAAATCTGGACGGAAATCTGGACGAGTTTAGGGCGTGGTCTCCAGCAGCTAGCTCGGATGTCCTTTGGAAGATCTAACCGTTGATCGGCTGCGGAATTCCTATTTCTAACGCCCCTCAAAAGTTCAGCTCGATCCGACCATCCAAACTCCGGGACCCTTCCGATTAGTGCATCACTTTTCGGACTTGTTTTCCGTGCGAATACGGATCCGATCAGAATTCATGTTTCTTTATGAACGTGATATTGGAAAATCTTTTAAAAGGAATTCTCTCTTATGGTATTGTGCATTGTTCTTAACACGTGCCCATATTAGTTTAAGCCTTCTTTGAGGCACTCTTCACCATCGCGCTCGTGTCACACCAGTCCGGTAACATTGCTCCACGTCTGCCGACCTGCGCTAGACAGATCGTTGCTTCATCAAGCCGAGCCTAACCTTATCGGATCATCAGCTCGGCAAGCCGAACAAGAGTTCGGCCTCGCGAAGGATAAATCATCACCAACACAATCGCCCCATGGATTGCACAGGCCAGGCGCACCGACATCGCCGCTCGGTCACTTCATTAATCCAGCATTGACCGTGTCACAAGTTATGAACAGCGTCGGCATGGCCGCACTGTTGCTTTTTCAAGCCGATGTCCATCATGCCGAACTACTTCAACACCTCAGCTGACATGGCAGTTGCGACGTCTCCTTACTGACCCATTCCGTCATCTCGGCTAGATCGGAGACTTTGCTATTTCTTTATCAACATACTCCGGTGACTTCGGCGTCACCAGCCGACCAGCTTCATCACGTTAGCTAGACCGGGGGCATTGCCTCGGCGAGCCCACCTTTGCCAGCATCGCCATGCCGTCGCTTTGTCGCCCATCAGGTAATGGGTGTGTGGATCGAGTCCCAATTTTGGCAGTAACCTTTCTTCACATTGCTACAACAGATAAACCAGGTGCTATCAATCCTAGTATTTTTTTCTTGCTTGGGTTTATTTTTCCCAAGAAATTATTACTCTGGTTTGTTTCATTATCTGTATACAGGTCTGTCAAATGGTGGTCACATTAACAACAGTCGCGTAGTGGTTCGGTTAGTTTCCGTATACAGTTCGGCGAATGCCGCATCCGGAACTTAGACCGGCCTGCGAATTCAGGCTTGGCCATGCCTTCACCGCGTCATGCTGACGCCCTGCATCGACATGACTTCGGTGCCAGGCCACATCTCTTTCAATAAATTATTTTTGCAAAAAGCAATTATCCTTTTTGGACCGCACTATTTTATGTGTGTAGGTGATCGACTTCGACTGCGTCACGCGGTCACTTTGGCAAGCCGACGTCGTTGTCCCAATCGGCTCGCGTGATCACCTTGTTGGCCGACTCACCATACCGACATGTTCGGTTGCCTCGGGGACTTCAGCATCGCTGAGAGAGTTCTACCTCATCGAGTGTTCGGCACACGGGCCATATTTATTTTATTACTCACTTTGCGTAAATTATTAATTATGCAACAATTTTTTTATTATTCCTATTATCTCCGGCTTGCACTATTTTCTGTGCATAGGTAAAGGATCCGGGTCGGGCAACGCTGTCACCTCGGCATGCCGACATACCACGTCACCTCGGCTGGACCAAGGGCTTCGTCATTACTTCATTAAGCCACGTCGGGGAATTCGGTGTCACACTGCTGGCCTGCATTGGCCGTGCTACGTCGCCACTTTGGAGTGTCGAGCTCTTCGCTCCGCCACCTCGGGACCGGCTTGGGCTGGGACCTTGTCCCGCCGTAAGCTCGGGCCGTGCATCGACACCGAGCACATTAACCAGCTAAGTCGCTTCCATACTTAAAAACCTTTAGTTTTAAATTTTGTTCGGTTCGACCAAGCATTATGCTTTTTTGACAAAATGTAATTTGCGAAAACTTTCTTTGTCAAAACCTTGTTTGTTGCAAGCAAAGTCAAATACCCACTTTACTTGGGGGCTTCCTTTATGAAGCCTTTCCTCTTGCATATGATTATACTTGTACGACTTTGTTCCTTGTTCGTGTATTACGCCACAATATGCACCATGTTGACTTAAGTGTTTCGCAAGCTGGGTTGCCTGGCTCATGTGCTTACCCCTAAGTTCCCGATTGTTCAGCTAGGGAGTAAAGGGACCACCTTTGTGATTGTTACTACCGGGTCATCCGAGTTACTACCTCAGACTGGGTGAAGCCGAAAGCTAGTACTCTTATTGTTTTGAATTATGGTCGGCACACAAAGGAACTCATGAGTACAAAAAATCTATTGCACAAGTCTCATAGTAACAATGAGCAACCGAAGAAAGGTATCGGTGGAGGTACTATTTTCTTCGAAGATGCTTCTTACACTTCGTTAGTAATATAACATAAGTTCCCTGAGCGCGCTTTGTCTGTTACAGCCTTTTGGCCTGATTGCCTGGTCATCGGAAACACCGTCGATACTCTCGACAGGTGGAGTACATGACACTTTTTGGCCCTTGACCGAAGAGGGAGAAGCCGACGGTCGGTTAAGACGCGTTTAAAGTTCGGGTGAACACATATATGATATAAGTACATCGGTGCATACAATCATTATACATAAAATTCTTTTACCCAAGTCACCTGGGGGATCTTAAAATTTATATGAGCTGTTTTATAGTAAATGTGTTTTCTTCTTGGTCATTGCAAAGTCTTTTTTACTGCCCCTTTTTCGACTCGAGTGCATGGTCAATAGCCGGATAGCCTGTCTTCTCTCTAAAAAGCCGCTCGAGTTTAGTTCGCTACTGGCCTCAAGGAAGTACTCCGCCTTTGGGATAAGGAGCTTGAAGCCGTAGGCTGGCCCGCTTGAAGTGTTGAGATCAAATGTATCATGTTAAAGCACGACATAAACACAATTTTTTATTTTTTCCAATTTTAAGATTGGCACCGAACACTTGATCTTGTTCGGATGTCAAGTTTTTACTGACGTTTTTTGGTTTCCAAGATTGTGGCACTTTCAAACTATTTGTGTGTTTCCAGCATAAGTCTTGCAGTGCAGCGCCGGACACCTTTAGAGATTCGGCAAAAACATTCTCGGATATTTCTATATATGCATCGGTTTTGAATTGTGTCTTCGGTCAATAGTTGGGTTGCCCGGCTCCTGCGCTTGCCTCCTACGTTCCTCTTTGTTCGGTTAGGTGTGCAACGGGAGAACCACTGCGATTGTTCTTCCAGCTCTCATGGTTAAGCACCTCAGTGGAGAAAGCCGAAAACTGACTGTCACAATAAGCGTAAACTGGTCAGCGATCCGATGACCGTGTTAAATGATAGGCCGTTCATATTATTGGCCAAAGTGTTTACGGCTTGACCTTGGCTGTCACCGAACACTAATTGGGGGCTTGTAACTGGCCTCTCAACTTTAAGCTCCTATGACTAGGTGAAAGTTATAAAGACCGCATATCTGATTGCCTCGTTTCCGCTAACACAACCGCCTTCGGGCACCGAGACGTCGGCTAAGGGTTGTCTTGTTATTACGAAGACACCCTGCGTAGTATCTACAAAGGGGTAGAAGCTGATGATGGGCCACTTTCCACTGATAAACGGTCACAACGGAGTCAAAATAAACATATCATCGTCATTTGTATTTAATATACAAGGGTTGCCTTCCGTAATAATCGTTATAAAGGCATAAATATTCATCAATTTGACTTAAGATTTTTGCCAAGCTGGGTTGCCTAGCTCCTGTGCTTACCCCTACGTTCCCGATTGTTCGGCTAGGCGGTAAAGGGAGCACCTCTATGATTATTACTACCGGGTCATCCGAGTTAGTACCTGCTACCTCTTGAGCACTCCGTTGGATTTCCCTGAAGAGGAAAGGATGATGCAGCAAAGTAGCGTAAGTATTTCCCTCAGTTTTTGAGAACCAAGGTATCAATCCAGTAGGAGGTTGCGCGCGAAGTCCCTAGTACATGCACAAAACAAATAACTCCTCGCAACCAACGTGATAAGGGGTAGTCAATCCCTTCACGGTGACTTACGAGAGTGAGATCTGATAGATATGATAAGATAATATTTTTGGTATTTTTATAATAAAGATGCAAAGTAAAATAAAAGCAAAGTAAAAAAGCAAAGGAAATAACTAAGTATTGGAATATTAATATGATGAAGATAGACCAGGGGGCCATAGGTTTCACTAGTGGCTTCTCTCAAGAGCATGGGTATTTTACGGTGGGTGAACGAATTACTGTTGAGCCATTGACAGAATTGAGCATAGTTATGAGAATATCTAGGTATGATCATGTATATAGGCATCACGTCTGAGACAAGTAGACCGACTCCTGCCTGCATCTACTACTATTACTCCACTCATCGACCGCTATCCAGCATGCATCTAGAGTATTAAGTTCATGAAAACAGAGTAATGCCTTAAGCAAGATGACATGATGTAGAGGGATAAATACATGCAATATGATAAAAAACATCTTGTTATCCTCGATGGCAACAATACAATACGTGCCTTGCTGCCCCTACTGTCATCGGGAAAGGACACCGCAAGATTGAACCCAAAGCTAAGCACTTCTCCCATTGCAAGAAAGATCAATCTAGTAGGCCAAACCAAACTGATAATGTGAAGAGACTTGCAAAGATAACCAATCATACATAAAAGAATTCAAAGAAGATTCAAATATTGTTCATAGATAATCTTGATCATAAACCCACAATTCATCGGTCTCAACAAACACACCGCAAAAAGAAGATTACATCGAATAGATCTCCACAAGAGAGGGGGAGAACATTGTATTGAGATCCAAAAAGAGAGAAGAAGCCATCTAGCTAATAACTATGGACCCGAAGGTCTGAGGTAAACTACTCACACTTCATCGGAGAGGCTATGTTGTTGATGTAGAAGCCCTCCATGATGGATGCCCCCTCTGGTGGAGCACCAAACAGGCCCCAAGATGGGATCTCGTGGATACAGGAAGTAACAACAATGGAATTAGGGTTTTGGCTCCGTATCTGATCGGTTGGGGGTACGTAGGTATATATAGGAGGAATGAGTACGTCGGTGGAGCAAAAGGGGGCCCACGAGGGTGGAGGGCGCGCCTGGGGGGGGTAGGCGCGCCCCCTACCTCGTGGCCTCCTTTGTTTCTTGACATGGGGTCCAAGTCTCCTAGATCATGTTCGGTGAGAAAATCACGTTCCCGAAGGTTTCATTCCGTTTGGACTCCGTTTGATATTCCTTTTCTTCGAAACCATAAAATAGGCAAAAAAAATCAACAATTCTGGGCTGGTCCTCCGGTTAATAGGTTAGTCCCAAAAATAATATAAAAGTGGATAATAAAGCCCAATAATGTCCAAAACAGTAGATAATATAGCATGGAGCAATCAAAAATTATAGATACGTTGGAGACGTATCAAGCATCCCCAAGCTTAATTCCTGCTCGTCCTCGAGTAGGTAAATGATAAAAACAAAATTTTTGATGTGGAGTGCTACTTGGCATAATTTTAATGTAATTCTTCTTAATTGTGGTATGAATATTCAGATCTGAAAGATTCAAGATAAAAGTTTAATATTGACATAAAAATAATAATACTTCAAGCATACTAACAAAGCAATCGTGTCTTCTCAAAATAACATGGCCAAAGAAAGTTATCCCTACAAAATCATATAGTCTGGCTATGCTCTATCTTCACCGCACAAAGTATTTAAATCATGCACAACCCCGATGACAAGCCAAGCAATTGTTTCATACTTTTGACATTCTCAAACTTTTTCAATCTTCACGCAATACATGAGCGTGAGCCATGGATATAGCACTATATGTGGAATAGAATGGTGGTTGTGGAGAAGACAAAAAGGAGAAGATAGTCTCACATCAACTAGGCGTATCAATGGGCTATGGAGATGCTCATCAATAGATATCAATGTGAGTGGTAGGGATTGCCATGCAACGGATGCACTAGAGCTATAAGTATATGAAAGCTCAACAAAAGAAACTAAGTGGGTGTGCATCCAACTTGCTTGCTCATGAAGACCTAGGGCATTTTGAGGAAGCCCATCATTGGTATATACAAGCCAAGTTCTATAATGAAAATTTCCCACTAGTATATGAAAGTGATAACATAGGAGACTCGCTATCATGAATATCATGGTGCTACTTTGAAGCACAAGTGTGGTAAAAGGATAGTAGCATTGTCCCTTCTCTCTTTTTTTATTTGGGCCTTTTCTCTCTTTTTTTATGGCCTCTTTTTTTGTGGGGGAATCATAGTCTCCATCATCCTTTCCTCACTTGGGACAATGCTCTAATAATGATGATCATCACACTTTTATTTTCTTACAACTCAACAATTATAACTCAATACTTAGAACAAAATATGACTCTATCTGAATGCCTCCAGTGGTGTACCGGAATATGAAATGACTCATGAGTGACATGTATGAAAGAATTATGAATGGTGGCTTTGCCACAAATACGATGTCAACTACATGATCATGCTAAGCAATATGACAATGATGGAGCGTGTCATAATAAATGGAACAGTGGAAAGTTGCATGGCAATATATCTCGGAATGGCTATGGAAATAACATAATAGGTAGGTATGGTGGCTGTTTTGAGGAAGGTATATGGTGGGTGTATGATACCGGCAAAAGGTGCGCGGTATTAGAGAGGCTAGCAATGGTGGAAGGAAGAAAAGTGCGTATAATCCATGGACTCAACATTAGTCATAAAGAACTCATATACTTATTGCAAAAATCTACAAGCTATCAAAGCAAAGTATTACGCGCATGCTCCTAGGGGGATAGATTGGTAGGAAAAGACCATCGCTCATCCCCAACCGCCACTCATAAGGAAGACAATCAAAAAATAAATCATGCTCTGACTTCATCACATAACGGTTCACCATACGTGCATGCTATGGGAATCAGAAACTTTAACACAAGTATTTCTCAAATTAACAACTACTCAATCAACTAGCACAACTTTAATATCACCATCTCCATATCTCAAAACAATTATCAAGCATGAAACTTCTCATAGCATTCAACACACTCATAAGAAAGTTTTTACTATTCTTGAATACCAAGCATATTAGGATTATTTAAGAAAATGACCATGCTATTTAAGACTCTCAAAATAATCTAAGTGAAGCATGAGAGACCAATAGTTTCTATAAAACAAATCCACCACCGTGCTCTAAAAGATATAAGTGAAGTACTAGAGCAAAACTATATAACTCAAATGATATAAGTGAAGCATACAGAGTATTCTAACAAATCCAAATCATGTATGGCTCTCTCAAAAGGTGTGTACAGAAAGGATGATTGAGGTAAACTAACAAATAAAGACTCAAATAATACAAGACGCTCCAAGCAAAACACATATCATGTGGTGAATAAAAATATAGCTCCAAGTAAAGTTACCGATAGAAGTAGACGAAAGAGGGGATGCCTTCCGGGGCATCCCCAAGCTTTGGCTTTTAGGTGTCCTTATATTATATTGGGGGTGCCATGGGCATCCCCAAGCTTAGGCTCTTGCAACTCCTTGTTCCATAATCCAACAAATCTTTACCCAAAACTTGAAAACTTCACAACACAAAACTTAAAGTAGAAAATCTCGTGAGCTCCGTTAGCGAAAGAAAACAAAAGACCACTTCAAGGTACTGTAATGAACTCATTATTTATTTATATTGGTGTTAAAACTACTGTATTCCAACTTCTCTATGGTTTATAAACTATTTTACTAGCCATAGATTCATCAAAATAAGCAAACAACACACGAAAAACAGAATCTGTCAAAAACAGAACAGTCTGTAGTAATCTGTAGCTAGCGCAAGATCTGGAACCCCAAAAATTCTAAAATAAATATCTGGGCGTGAGGAATTTATCTATTAATAATCTGCGAAAATAATTAACTAAATAGCACTTTCCAAATAAAAATGGTAGCAGTTCTCGTGAGCGCTAAAGTTTCTGCTTTTTACAGCAAGATATCAAGACTTTCCCCAAGTCTTCCCAACGGTTCTACTTGGCACAGACACTAATTAAACACAAAAAACACAACCAAAACAGAGGCTAGGTAAATTATTTATTACTAAACAGGAGAAAAATCAAGAAATAAAAATAAAATTGGGTTGCCTCCCAACAAGCGCTATCTTTTAACGCCCCTAGCTAGGCATAAAAAACAAGGATAGATCTAGGTATTGCCATCTTTGGTATTAGGAAAGAAAAGAGCAAACTTGCAATCTATAGAATTAATCCTTCTATTTTGATAGAGCACATGGCTATTAATGGTAGAGGAAATATTAAGTATGTTACGGAAATTTGTATCTAGGCTAGCCTTTATCTCTTTAATAGATTCGTTTTGGTAAGAGAGCAAAAGAGATGTAGATTCAACTTTCTCATTCATGGGGTGCCCAAATATGGTTTTCATTTTTTCATAAGTGTCTATGACATCCCCTTCAAGAAAACCTTCTTCAAATATAGAATCTAGGACATGCTTAAAAGAAGAAGGAAGGGCAATATAAAAGCTTTTTAAGTAAACTTCAATTTGGTATTGAGGCACATAGCTAGCCCTGATCCTTAATAGTCTATACCAAGCATCCTTCAAAGATTCATCAAGTAAATAACGAAAAATTCCAGAATCATCTTCATCAAAATTATTAAGACTCTCGTTGATAACTTTGGTAGGTTTTTCCATAGTATCCTTATTTATGAGTTTAGCGAGAATAGAAGTGTTGTCCAAAGTACTAAAACTCTAGAAAGAACTCTCAACCCTTTTTGATTCAGACATGGCGGAAGAAAGGCGAGCGAGAAGAGAGGGAGGATAGAGAGAGAGGGCGAATAAAACGGCAAGGGTGAAGTGGGGGAGAGGAAAACGAGAGGCAAATGGCAAATAATGTAATGTGGGAGATAAGGGTTGTGATGGGTACTTGGTATGTTGACTTTTGCGTAGATTCCCCGGTAACAGCGCCAGAAATGGCTCGTTGTTGGGAGTCAAATCTTGACTTGCACGAACCTCCCCGGCAATGGCGCCAGAAATTCTTCTTGCTGCCTCTTGAGCACTGCGTTGGATTCCCCCGAAGAGGAAAGGATGATGCAGCAAAGTAGCGTAAGTATTTCCCTAAGTTTTTGAGAACCAAGGTATCAATCTAGTAGGAGGTTGCGCGTGAAGTCCCTAGTACATGCACAAAACAAATAACTCCTCGCAACCAACGCGATAAGGGGTTGTCAATCCCTTCACGGTCACTAACGAGAGTGAGATCTGATAGATATGATTAGATAATATTTTTGGTATTTTTATGATAAAGATGCAATGTAAAATAAAAGCAAAGTAAAAAGCAAAGGAAATAACTAAGTATTGGAAGATTAATATGATGAAGATAGACCCGGGGGCCATAGGTTTCACAAGTGGCTTCCCTCAAGAGCATAGGTATTTTACGGTGGGTGAACGAATTACTGTTGAGCAATTGACAGAATTGAGCATAGTTATGAGAATATCTAGGTATGATCATGTATATAGGCATCACGTCTGAGATAAGTAGACCGACTCCTAGCTACCTGCATCTACTACTATTACTCCACTCATCGACTGCCATCCAGCAATTCATCGGTCTCAACAAACACACCGCAAAAAGAAGATTACATCAAATAGATCTTCACAAGTGAGGGGGAGAACATTGTATTGAGATCCAAAAGGAGAGAAGAAGCCATCTAGCTAATAACTATGGACCCGAAGGTCTGAGGTAAAGTACTCACACTTCATCGGAGAGGCTATGGTGTTGATGTAGAAGCCCTCCATGATGGATGCCCCCTCCGGCGGAGCTCCGAAACGGGCCCCAAGATGGGATCTCGTGGATACAGGAAGTTACGGTGGTGGAATTAGGGTTTTGGCTCCGTATCTGTTCGTTTGGGGGTACGTAGGTATATATGGGAGGAAAGAGTACGTTGGTGGAGCAACTGGGGGCCCACGAGGGTGGAGGGCACGCCTGGGGGGGGGGGGTAGGCGCGCCCCCTACCTCATGGCCTCCTCCTTTGTTTCTTGACGTGGGGTCCAAGCCTCCTGGATCATGTTCGGTGAGAAAATCTCGTTCCTGAAGGTTTCATTCCGTTCGGACTCCGTTTGATATTCCATTTCTTCGAAACCCTAAAATACGCAAAAAAACAGCAATTCTGGGCTGGGCCTCCGGTTAATAGGTTAGTCCCAGAAATAATATAAAAGTGGATAATAAAGCCCAATAATGTCCAAAACAGTAGATAATATAGCATGGAGCAATCAAAAATTATAGATACGTTGGAGACGTATCAGTACCTCAGACTGGGTGAAGCAGAAAGCTAGCGATCTTAAAGGATCACATTGGTCGGCAATGACATAAGTACAATTTTTGGTTCATTAATACCACAGAGTTCGGGAACATTCCCTGAACTAAATCCTCAATATTTTCCTCCCACATTGATCGGATATGAGGTTTCATGTTCATGATGAGCATGACGACCCAAAGAAAGGAAGCAATAGCACTTCAATAGGAACCCCCCTTCAGCAACGCATCAATGCCTTGTCGTATGTCCATATATGTGTTGCTAAGGTCTACAACAACGGATTAGTATGCGTTGCCATTGGTGGCGTTGCAAGGAGCTACAACAACGTATATGCTTGCGTTGGTAAACGACATGTAGAAACGTTGTTAGGTAGCAACGTATAGACCTAGAGACCAACAACACTTCATATGCGTTGTCGGTACCCTACACAAAAGGAACCTCAAATCGACATAACAGATAACATAGCACAAACAATTAACAAAGATATATTGCAATCCATAATCATTAGGTCAATACCAATAGTGCACAAGAATATAATAAAAAGAAATATCTTATATATTGAATCAACAATCTGCATTACAAAGATATCCAAAGTTTACAAGAGGTGAAACTATCTAGTAGTAGCCAAATTCTTGACCTTGCAATCAACTATAATATTTGAATCATTGAAACTAAAAATGAAAATTCTAGTTGTCTTGTTCTAGCTCCATTCTTAACCTTGCAATCAACATCCGAGCCATGCATCCTAAATTTATCTTGGTGAAACTATCTAGTAGTAGCCCAATTTTTCACCTTGTAGTCAACTATAATGTGTGAATCATTGATCCTAAAAATGACAATTCTAATTTTCTTGTGGTAGCTCCATTCTTAACCTTGCAATCAACATCTGATCCAAGCATCATCAATTTATCTTGGTGATCTACACCAACAATATGGGATGACTAACTTATAGTAGAGAAAATCAGGTTAATAGAACAGTAAAATTTAAATAAGCACCGTTCAAATGTGATCTGCCAAGATGTAAATTTATACATAGATGTGGGGCTAATTAATAATCTGAATACAAATACTTCTTCAACATGAATTTATTAAAGAACATTGCAGATTATGCAACCTATATTCATGTCCTTTTTTGCATCTAAATAACGATAATACACACAGGTCATCACCATGCTTGGAATCTAGGTCCTTTTTTTGCATCTAGGTAACCAACAGTACCGACTATACAGAACTGAGTATTTCCATATTCGAGAGGTCTCCGCACTAATTAGTTTTGCATCACCTTACTCTCGTACCACTCATGCTTGGGATGATTCATTAGTCATGCTTCCTATGGTGTATTAGGAGAAATCTCAGTGCCAACAACTTGAAAATCTTTTATATAATCTACATCACGCGAAACTTCATAGTTACCTGATAATTTCAAAGTCACACATTATAATTTCCTGATCCATGAATAAAATTCTCAGAACCTGCAGAATAGTCAACGCAAAAAAAATCATCATCAGATTTGGGACAGTTGGGAGTAATCAACTCATGCATAGAGAGAAGAGATGCTTAATGAACTAAGAAACAGAAAGGAGAAAGAGCAAGACTAATATGAACTATCGAATCCACTTCTGCTCGTCATCACGCCTACCCTTATCTTGTACTCAACAGGAGTTTTAAATAATCAAAGACTTATTTTGGGACAGAGAGAGTAGTATTTTTTAGTTCAGAAGCTAGACTACCACTAGGCGCATGGGATTATACATTTATACTTGAGCACCAAGTCTTGTTTGAACTTGTTTGGACAGACTGACTCAACCAATCATGCAAAAGAAAATATTACAATTCTGTACTTGTGAGGAAAGATTTATTGTGATTATTTTTGGTAGTACATACTGGCAGCTACACTGGTTGTAGAATACGACTACTTTATGCTGTTGGTCTGAACTGAATTAGAGATGTTGGTGAAATTTTGTATAGGAGCATATAGTGTGTGGTAGAAGGTTTATTGTTGAATCCATATCTCTACCGATAGCAAGCAAGAAGCTTAATCAACATCAGAAAATGGTTCTTACAAAACAAACTCATATGTACCCAGCCACTAACTACTGACGAAATTAGTAGTTGTCTTTGTCGGGGAACAAAACATATATGTTACTTGGCATGTTTAGGACAAGAAAAAAAATGAAGGGCCATAGAGAGATGTGCATGCATCACTTGGAACATCAATCGTTATGCTTAGGCCTTAGTATAGTTACAAACCATACGTACATGCATTGGCCCATGTAGAAATCCTAGTTCAGCTGGTGACACCATGACACACGTTCTTAACTAAACTGGAACCCCAAACAGATCAAGGTTGAATATAAGTGTAGAACCATCATGTTGTACCAAGTCAGAATTGATTACCCTTGCTTTGGATAGGAGATCGAGGGGTGAAGGATCAACGCCCTTTTGGTTGATCACCATGAAATTATTGTCACTTCCTGAGCAAACTTGCAGGCTATAGAAACACATGAGCACAATATTTTTCAAGAGAGAAAGCATGGGGACATGCTAAGCAAAGTACTGCACATCAACTTGTTCGTCAACTTGACACGTTCATCAACTTTTGGTCTCTCTGCAGAAACCATGTTTTCTATTTGCTCAATTTTGAGCAGAAGAATCCTATATTTGCTCCTATGAGAAATTTATGTGTCAGACTGTCAGTTAAATGGTTCCTTTCAGTTATCCGAGTAAAATAGGAAATCTAAGTATAGGTTTGAAGTCAGCATGTACTGCTGTGCGCCAAGGACAAGCCTCTATGAGGATGTACTACATCGATTTTGTAGCCTGTAAGGTGCGGCCAGCAAGGAAAATCAAGGATGGGCAAGGGCAACGGAGAATATAACTTTTAAGGGATAAAATTTCAGAATTGCAGATGCGCGAGGGATAGGATAAGACCTGCAGAACTGTTGCGATTGAGGAGGATGGGTGCGTCCATGTTTGCATCATTCCTAGCTGTCGGAGGAATAACAGCGACATCTCCATCTGCGATCGAGCGGAGTAACGGCGGCGGCAACCCCTTCCCCCACGCGAGGAATATGGGCAACGACGACCTGTCCGTCCCTGATCCATGGGCAAAGTGGCGATGGAGGCGGGCCTTCACTGAGGTTCTTTAACGAACCGAGGACGAGGGGATGTCGGTGGTGGTGGGAACCCTAGCTGTCGGGCCTGTCTCTCGCTCTTTTTTTTGGTGAGAGGTATAAATGAAGGGAGAATAGAAAAACTCTTCGTGTGTGAGAGGTTAGCATGAAATGAGATGGAGGTGGGTATAGAGAGGTTAGCGCTAAGTGGGGAAGGTGAGAGGTTCAACGAAAACAACACATCATGCTATCATCGTTGCTAGACATGTGTTGCTGTAGAGGGGTTTTTGTTGTAGTGTAGCGGGACTATTTTCCTTGGAAGATGTTTCTTACATTAAGTAATATAACATATCTCTCCGCATACCTTTGTTTAGAAAACCGTATGACCGGATTGCGTTGTTTTCCATAAATCTTTGCCCTTATAACGGCTTTATAAAGTAGGACAAAAACTCCCCGGCTTCTGGCCGAGGAGGTTGAAGCCGATGGTCGGTCAACAAAGTTGTGTACAATGCGGATCCGAGCATTAATGATGTAAAGTACTTGGATACATAGAATAATTACACATAATTTGTGATTTTACTTTGGGTATCGATCCTTAATTCAGCCACCCGTGCCCGCATTAAGGCTCGGGGGCTACTAGGCTTCGGGCTTATCATTTACTAATATTAAAGGGTCACATCGATCCCCTGATCTAGTGTTGCCACCCGACCAGTGTCTCGGGGCTACTGCATTGACAATCCAATGCAGAAAATTTAAGTGCAATATAGTTTTCGAGGAAATTATGTTCCTCAGGTTGGTCGGCCACACCCAACCTGAGTCTCGACGACTTTGCACACCGCTTTCTGTGTCCCGAAGTATTCTGCCAAGCTAGGAGTTGATCCTCGGGCCAATTTTGCAAATCAACCTAAGTCTCAGCGACTACTGGGACCAACGGTCTTATGTCATCCTTCAGGTGCATCTCGGGTTTTAGACCGATACACACCTTGAGGGCTACTGGCTATATATCTCGGCAGAGAATAAATTGCACCAATCAAAAATATTGACAAAAAATAGGCCCACGGTCGGGGTGGAGCACCACCTCGGAAGCAGTCTGGAATAAAGCTCGGGCGACAGTGGCTGGCTCCATAGAGGGCATTTCCAGCATTAAGCTCGTCTAAACTCCTTCAACTTTTTTGAACCAAGGTGATCTATGACACCTCGGATATAGTCCCGCGTTGGAGCTTGGACATAGTCTGGCGTTGGAGCTCGAATACTTTATGGCATTGGAGTTCAGAAGGGGTCCGACGTTGGTGCTCGTCTGCAAAAGATACCTCGAATATAGTTCGGTGTTGGAGCTCGGACGCAAGATGACACTGCCGCCCGTGAACAACTTCAAACCCGAGGTGTGGCATAAAATAAATGAGGAATTGATAAAGGCCAAAGACTTAAAGGGCTCCGCGGATACCCGGCGTGTGAGATCTTCAGATTTAGCTCGGCAATCCTTAGATAGAAGATGGGAAGATTTGTTGAACCACTTTTCAAGACCGACGACCGAAGACGAAGAACAGTTCGGAAGAACCAAGGAGCGTACCCAACTTGAAGACCGATTCAGGGGGCTACTGACGGTGTCCTGGACTAGGGGGTACTCACCACATCGTCTCCCGATTAGTTGGATTGGGCCGAGGAATCCCATCGCCATTTACTCATGGGCCAGTTCGAACGGCCGAAGACATATACGAGGAAAGTTCCACAAGACTTGGTGATCAAGACAAGGACTCCTCTCCACCGGCATATTCGACTAGGACTCTTGTTATCCTAGGCCACTGGTACATTATATAAGCCGAGGCCAGGCTAGTCGGTAGATTATTATGACATTACTCATCATACATGTAGGGTTTAGACCACAACATATGATCTCGAGGCAGATCAACTCTTGTAACCCCTACACTCATCAAAGTCAATCAAGCAGGAAGTAGGGTATTACCTCCATCAAGAGGGCCCGAACCTGGGTAAACATCATGTCCCCTATCTCCTGTTACCATCGATCCTTAGACGCACAGTTCGGGACCCCCTACCCGAGATCTGCCGGTTTTGACACCGACACTCGCAATTCGGCCTCCATCTCGGTCCTGACCAAATGGCGGCATACATACCGCATGCAGATAACTACGCACTCAAAATACCATGGGCAAAGACGGAGGCATAACCAGACTGTGGTCCACAATACGGCTTCGACCTTCCCTGGACACACATACTTTCACTTTTTCTTTTTTTATCCTTTTCAGGTTTTTCTTCCATAGGCCCCTCACGGTGGCCTGCTCAGTTGTCCTCTCAAAGGACGGATACACCAAGGCAGCAAGTAGCACAGACGCGTGGGGGAATCTCTAGACGTTCTCTTCGATGATCGTCCTACCTGTTTTCAGGACCGGCACGCAGCTCTCCCTTGGTCTCGGCATGTTAAATAGCCAGGTTGCTTATCACACTACTTGTACAAATATGCTTTGACGTATTAATCAAACTATAATGGAAACAGTTTGCGGCCCAACTTTTGTGGCACTAGCTTACTACTTCATTTTTTTCTTGATAATCTTTTCAATTGCACCTATACACTTTGGTACGCCTTAATTCGCCAGGGGCTTCATTGTGCACCATACTACGGCAACAAAGTCCGAACACCTTTTACAGTATAGTTCGACACCTCGAATTTAGCATTATATGCATTGGCTCCGAATCATGTCTTTGGTCAATAGTTGGGTTGCCCGGCTCATGTGCGTACGACCTTACGTTCCGCTATATCGGCTAGGGTAGTAAAGGGAGAACTACTGCGATTGTGTCCTAGTTTATCCGGATGAGCACCTTAGTAGATAAAGCCAAAAACTGACTATCATGATGCGGCATGAGCCGGTCAGCTGTTCGGAGGTTACAAATCTTTTGTGATTTTTTCCGCATTATGCGACGAATCGGTCTTTACCCGATCAGGTGTTTACAGCACCCTAGTTCGGAGTCATGAATACTAGGGGTTGCGCCTATATTTTTTATTTGTCAAACTACTATGGCTAAGTTAGGGTGATAAAGCCACATAGTCCGATTGCCTGGTTTGTTGTGCAAAACACCTCCTTTAAGGACCAAGTTTTTGGATCAAGAGTGTTTAGATTCCATCTTGAACACCCCCGTACTACCTATGTGGGGGCTGAAGCCGACGACTAGCCAACTCGAAGAGATTTAATAAAAACGGCCGCACAGGAGGTAAAATTTTAATAATAACAAGCATTATATTACATAACAGCTTTGTTTCATCATACAGGACAGGATAACATGAATGTATTCATTCAAAAATAATGTCCTTCGCACATTGCTTTGCTATAGTGTGGGATCCCACCAGGACATCATGAAAATACCGCTCGGGCGTGCGGTGCTCCTTCCCAGCTGGCGGTCCCACGGTCGCGAGCTTGACGGTGTTCATCTCCACCCAATGCACCTTCACGCGGGCGAACGCCATCAGTGCACCCTCGATGCAGACCAACCGCTTGATGACGTCGAGCCGGGAGCAGGCATTGACCAACCGCTTCACGAGCCCGAAGTAGCTGCTGGGTATAGCTTCGGCAGTTCACAGCCAGATTGTTAAATCCTTCATGGCTAGTTCGGCCACCCTATGTAGTCTACCAACTGTTTTAGCTGGTCGCTAAAGGGCACCGGATGTTCTGGCGCAAGGTATTGCAACTAGAACAACTTCTCCGTTGAGCTCCCCTCTTTGGCTCGGAAGAACTCCGCAGCGTCGGCAACACGACGCGGCAAATCCACAAACACTCCTGTAGAGCTCCAAATCCTGGTTAGTAAGAGGTACCTCTTCTTGACATATTTGCTCTGCATAATGAAAGCCTTACCCGCCGTGATTTTCCTGGCCTCTTGGATTTCCTGGAGGGCGCCCTGTGCTTCAACTCGGGCATCTTGTGTGCTTTGGCGAGTTCGGTCTCTTGATCCGCAATATTGCGCTCCAAGGACTCGCATTTCTTAACGGCGTCCTGGAGCTCCTGCTGGACCTCCTCAACCCTGGTCTCTTGTTTTTCACGGGTCGCTAGCTCCTTTGCCGCTTTATTTTTGGCCTTAGCCAGCGCCTTTTTAAGGGCCTCCACCTCAGTCGCCGCTCCTACAAATATCATGGCACTATGGTCAATACGAATAATCTATCCTTTCTGATATACAGAAGGTCATGGCATACCTTGCTTGTCCTCCAACTGCTTTTTTACACGGTTGAACTCTTCCTCGGCCCGCTCCAGACTTTGCTTCAGTCCGGACACTTCGGCAGTGTGGGAGGTTGCAGTCAGCAACGATGCCTGCTTATTCACATAGACATGTATGGTTAGTCCCTTGCGAAACCCATTTGATCCTCTGTCCAGCTTTTCTTTCCGAACACCGGACAGAGTCTCAGGGGCTACTATCTATACTGTGACATTCTTCTTACATGCTTACCTCAAAGCCTATCAGAAGGCTTGTGCAGGCCTCGTTCAGTCCGCTCTTCGCAGACTAAACCTTCTCAATCACCGTACCCATGAGGGTACGGTGTTCCTCTACAATAGAAGCACCTCGCAGTGCTTCCAGTAGAGTATCCGGTGCCTCTGGTTGGATAGAGGTCACCGACGGAACAGGCGCACCTCCTTCTTTTGGAGGAGGCTGCTTGTCTGAATCCGGAGCCGCACTGGCTTCCAAAATGGTATTCGGCTGGGGGTCGCACTGGATACGGTCCCCATCACCAGTTTCTAGGGGGATCTCCTCCCCCCGGTGTCCGGCAGCCGCAGTTTCACCCTCCGACGCCATCCTAATGGCCCCTGTGTCTCTCTCATGCCCATGAGGGTCCTTCGGGACACCGCCTCGGCGTCGTGCGTGGCCTTGGGAGAGGTGGCCGTTGGCAGCAAATCATTGTCCATAGCATTTGGATCCAGCGAACCCCCCAATGAGGATCACTGGGAGTTGTCGTGGGCCGGACTGCAGCACGTGATTCAATGCATTAGAATTATGAGATAAAGGAGTCGGACATATAAGTGCGTCAGAGCCTTCGAATACTTACGATCCGGACAGGGCTTCTCCCTGGGGCGCCACTCTGAGCTGTTGTCAGTGTCCGGCACGGTGTCGTCCACGTAGGAAGCTCTCCCCCTCTTGGACACTTTCGGCCTCCAGATACGTAGAGGCCGCCCTCTTTTTCCTTCCCCTTGCAGGGGGGGGGGGAGTTGCTTTCTTCCTCCTCCTCCTCCTCCCCATCGTCGGTGGCGGGTGAGGACTGGGTCTCGGTGATGACCCACAAGTATAGGGGATCTATCATAGTCCTTTTGATAAGTAAGAGTGTCAAACCCAATGAGGAGCAGAAGGAAATGGTAAGCGGTTTTCAGCAAGGTATTCTCTGCAAGCACTGAAATTATAGGTAATAGAAAGTTTTGTGATAAGATAATTTGTAACGAGCAACAAGTAACAAAAGTAAATAAAGTGCAGCAAGGTGGCCCAATCCTTTTTGTAGCAAAGGACAAGCCTGTACAAACTCTTATATAGAGAAAAGCGCTCCCGGGGACACGTGGGAATTATCGTCAAGCTAGTTTTCATCATGTTCATATGATTCACGTTCGGTACTTGGATAATTTGATATGTGGGTGGACCGGTGCTTGGGTGCTGCCCTGACTTGGACAAGCATCCCACTTATGATTAACCTCTATCGCAAGCATCCGCAACTACAACAAAAGTTTTAAGGTAAACCTAACCATAGCATGAAACATATGGATCCAAATCAGCCCCTTACGAAGCAACACACAAACTAGGGTTTAAGCTTCTGTCACTCTAGAACCCATCATCTACTTATTACTTCCCAATGCCTTCCTCTAGGCCCAAATAATGGTGAAGTATCATGTAGTCGACGTTCACATAACGCCACTAGAGGAGAGACAACATACATCTCATCAAAATATCGAACGAATACCAAATTCACATGACTACTAATAGCAAGACTTCTCTCATGTCCTCAGGAACAAACATATCTACTCACAAAGCATATTCATGTTCATAATCAGAGGGGTATTAATGTGCATATAGGATCTGAACATATGATCTTCCACCAAGTAAACCAACTAGCATCAACTACAAGGACTAATCAACACTACTAGCAACCCACAGGTACCAATCCCAGACTTAGAGAAAAGAAATGGATACAAGAGATGAACTAGGGTTTGAGAGGAGATGGTGTGGGTGAAGATGTTGATGGAGATTGACCCCCTCCCGATGAGAGGATCATTGGTGATGACGATGGTGATGATTTCCCCCTCCCGAAGGGAAGTGTCCCCGGCAGAACAGCTCCCCGGAGCCCTAGATTGGTTCCGCCAAGGTTTCGCCTCGTGGCGGCGGAGTCTCGTCCCGAAAGCTTGCTTATGATTTTTTTCTCCACGAAAGACTCCATATAGCAGAAGATGGGCATCGAAGGGCCACCAGGGAGCCCACGAGGCAGGGGGGCGCGCCCAGGGGGTAGGGCGCGCCCCCACCCTCGTGGCTGGTGAGTGGCCCCCCTCTGGTACTTCTTGCGCTCAGTATTTTTTATATATTCTGAAAATAACTTCCGTGAAGTTTCAGGACTTTTGGAGCTGTGCAGAATAGGTCTCTAATATTTGCTTCTTTTCCAGCCCAGAATCCCAGCTGTCGGCATTCTCCCTCTTTATGTAAACCTTGTAAAATAAGAGAGAATAGGCATAAGTATTGTGACATAATGTGTAATAACATCCCATAATGCAATAAATATCGATATAAAATCATGATGCAAAATGGACGTGTCAACTCCCCCAATCTTAGACCTCGCTTGTCCTCAAGCGAAAGCAGAAATCGAAAAATATGTCCACATGTTTAGAGATAGAGGTGTTGATAAAAATAAAATACGGACATGAGGGCATCATGATCATTCTTAGAATAGCAGCTTATATAATTATTGTCATATGATCTCTTATGCTAAAGTAACAATTCAATCACAATTTGAAGTATGAATCATAAACTTCATTGAAAACTAACAAACTATAATCTCAGTCATTGGAGCAATTGCAATTTATCATAACATAGGAAAGACTCAATATAAGAGCTTTTCAGCAAGTCCACATACTCAACTGTCACATAGTCTTTCACAATTGCTAACACTCACGCAATACTTATGGGTATGGAGTTTTAATCAGACACAGAGAAAGATAGGGGCTTATAGTTTTGCCTCCCAACGTTTTACCTCAAGGGTAATGTCAACAATAATAGTTCATGAAAACTCACATCCAATTAGCCATATATACCAGGATCTTTCCAACATATTGTGCTTGCCAAAAGATAAAATGTAAAAGGGAAAGGTGAGGATCACCATTACTCTTATGTAAGGTAGGAGATAGAAGTAAAAGATAGGCCCTTCGTAGAGGGAAGCAGAGGTTTTCATGCGCTTTTATGGTTGGATGCACAAAATCTTAATGCGAAGGAACGTCACTTTCTATTGCCACTTGTGATATGGACATTTATTATGCAGTCCGTCGCTTTTATTTCTTCCACATCACAAGATCGTATAAAGCTTATTTTCTCCCACACTAATAAGTCATACATATTTAGAGAGCAATTTTTATTGCTTGCACTGATGACAACTTACTTGAAGGATCTTACTCAATCCATAGGTAGATATGGTGGACTCTCATGGCAAAACTGGGTTTAAGGGTATATGGAAGCACAAGTAGTATCTCTACTTGGTGTAAAGAGTTTAGCTAGCATGAGGGGGAAAGACAAGCTCAACCATGTTGGATGATCCATGGCAATATAATTTATCTTAGATGTAAGAAAACATAAACCATTACGTTGTCTTCCTTGTCCAACATCAACTCTTTAGCATATCATATTTTAATGAGTGCTCACAATCATAAAAGATGTCCAAGATAGTATATTTATATGTGAAGACCTCTCTTTCTTTATTACTTCCTACTAATTGCAACGATGACCAAAACTATGTTTGTCAACTCTCAACAACTCTTATTCATAATACTCTTTATATGTGAGCTCATTACTTTCCATAAGATACTTATGATCTCTTTTATTTCTTTTTATTCTTTTCTCTTTTCTTTTATTCACTCAAGATCATGGCAAAATAATCAAGCCCTTGACTCAACTAATCTTTATTATATAGATCACGGACTCGATTACTAGATCATACAAAAAACTTTTATTCTACTAGATCAAAATATTATCAAAAGGATCGAACTAAGAAAAGCGGTAAAGATAGGAGTGTGATAGTGATACGATACCGTGGCACCTCCCCCAAGCTTGGCAGTTGCCAAGGGGAGTGCCCATATGAAGGAAATATGCCCTAGAGGCAATAATAAAGTTATTATTTATTTTCTTATACCATGATAAATGTTTATTATTCATGCTAGAATTGTATTAACCGGAAACATAATACTTGTGTGAATACATAGACAAACAGAGTGTCACTAGTATGCCTCTACTTGACTAGCTTGTTGATCAAAGATGGTTATGTTTCCTAGCCATTGACATGAGTTGTCATTTGATTAACGGAATCACATCATTAGGAGAATGATGTGATTGACATGACCCATTCCGTTAGCTTAGCTTGTCTGGGTACTACTATCGCTTGAATCAAGTGGGAGTTAATCTTCCAGATAAAATAGTGATTGACAGAATTCTCTAGTCACCATCACCAAGTTAGTAGAACTTCGTGATGAACTATAGTATGCAAGGGATGACTTAAATGATTCCCAAACTTTTCATGATGATGAAATCGATGAAGGTAGAAATCAAGAAAGAGCATCAAGTGTTGATGATCAACAAGACCACTAGTTTCAAGAAAAGGGCAAAGGGAAATAAAGGGAACTTCAAGAAGAACAGCAAGCAAGTTGCTGCTCAAGTGAAGAAGCCCAAGTCTGGACCTTAGCCTGAGACTAAGTGCTTCTACTACAAAGGGACTAGTCATTGGAAGCGGAAATGCACTAAATATTTAGTGGATAAGAAGGATGGCAAAGTGAACAAGGGTATATTTGATATACAGGTTATTGATGTGTACCTTACAAGTATTTATTGTAGCCCGTGGGTAATTGATACTTGTTCAGTTGCTAAAAAGTTTGTAACTCGAAACAGGAGTTACAGAATAAATAGAGACTAGTTAAGGGTGAAGTAACGATGTGTGTTGGAAGTGGTTCCAATATTGATATGATCATCATCGTACACTCCCTATACTTTCGGGATTAGTGTTAAACCTAAATAAATGTTATTTGGCGTTTGCGTTGAGCATGAATATGATTTGATCATGTTTATTGCAATACGGTTATTCATTTAAAATCAGAGAATAATTGTTGTTCTGTTTACATGAATAAAACCTTCTTTGGTTATACACCCAATGAAATTGGTTTGTTGGATTTCGATCATAGTGATACACATATTCATAATATTGAAGCCAAAAGATGCAAAGTTAATAATGATAGTGCAACTTATTTGTGGCACTGCCGTTTGGGTCATATTGGTATAAAGCGCATGAAAAAACTCCATGCTGATGGGCTTTTGGAATCACTTGATTATGAATCAGTTGATGCTTGCGAACCATGCCTCATGGGCAAGATGACTAAGATTCCGTTCTCCGGAACAATGGAGCAAGCAACAAACTTGTTGGAAATAATACATACTGATGTATGCAGTCCAATGAGTGTTGAGGCTCGCGGCGGGTATCGTTATTTTCTGACCTTCACAGATGATTTGAGAAGATATGGGTATATCTACTTGATGAAACATAACTCTGAAACATTTGAAAAGTTCAAAGAATTTCAGAGTGAAGTGGAAAATCATCGTAACAAGAAAATAAAGTTTTTACGATCTGATCGCAGAGGCGAATATTTGAGTTACGAGTTTGGTCTTCAATTAAAACAATGTGGAATAGTTTCACAAACTCATGCCACCTAGAACACCACAGCGTAATGGTGTGTCCGAATGTCGTAATCGTACTTTACTAGATATGGTGCGATCTATGATGTCTCTTACTAGTTTACCACTATCGTTTTGGGGTTATGCATTAGAGACAGCTGCATTCACATTAAAAAGGGCACCATCTAAATCCATTGAGATGACACCGTATGAACTGTGATTTAGCAAGAAACCTAAGCTGTCATTTCTTAAAGTTTGGGGTTGCAATTCTTATGTGAAAAAGTTTCATCCTGATAAGCTCAAACCCAAGTCGGAGAAGTGCATTTTCATAGGATACCCAAAAGTAACTGTTGGGTACACCTTCTATCACAGATCCGAAGGCAAGATATTTGTTGCTGAGAATGGATCCTTTCTAGAGAAGGAGTTTCTCTCGAAAGAAGTGAGTGGGAGGAAAGTAGAACTTGATGAGGTAACTGTACCCTCTCCCTTATTGGAAAGTAGTTCATCACAGAAATCTGTTGCTATGACTCCTACACCAATTAGTGAGGAAGCTAATGATGATGATCATGTAACTTCAGAAGAAGTTACTACAGAACCTTGTAGGTCAACCAGAGTGAGATCCGCACCAGAGTGGTACGGTAATCCTGTTCTGGAGTTCATGTTAATTGACCATGAAGAACCTACGAACTATGAGGAAGCGATGATGAGCCCAGATTCCGTGAAATGGCTTGAGGCCATGAAATCTGAGATGGGATCCATGTATGAGAACAAAGTGTGGACTTTGGTTGACTTGCCCGATGATCGGAAAGCCATAGAAAATAAATGGATCTTAAAGAGGAAGACGGACGCTGATAGTAGTGTTACTATATACAAAGCTAGACTTGTCGAAAAAGATTTTTGACAAAGTTCAAGGTGTTGACTATGATGAGATTTTGTCACTTGTAGCGATGCTTAAGTCTGTCCGAATCATGTTAGCAAATTGCTGCATTTTATGAAATCTGGCAAATGGATAAACAAAACTGCATTCCTTAAAGGATTTATTAAAGAAAGAGTTTTATATGATGCAACCAGAAGGTTTTGTCAATCCTAAAGGTGCTAACAAAATATGCAAGCTCCAGCGATCCATCTATGGACTGGTGCAAGCATCTTGGAGTTGGAATATACGCTTTGATAAGTTGATCAAAGCATATAGTTTTATACAGACTTGTGGTGAAGCCTGTATTTACAAGAAAATGAGTGGGAGCACTACAACATTTTTGATAAGTATATGTAAATGACATATTGTTGATCGGAAATAATGTAGAATTATTCTGCAAAGCATGAAGGAGTGTTTGAAAGGAGTTTTTCAAAGAAAGACCTCGGTGAAGCTGCTTACATATTGAGCATCAAGATCTAAAGAGATAGATCAAGACGCTTGATAAGTTTTTTCAATGAATACATACCTTGACAAGATTTTGAAGTAGTTCAAAATGGAACAGTCAAAGAAAGAGTTCTTGCCTGTGTTACAAGGTGTGAAATTGAGTAAGACTCAAAGCTCGATCACGGCAGAAGATAGAAAGAGAATGAAAGTCATTCCCTATGCCTCAGCCATAGGTTCTATAAAGTATGCCATGCTATGTACCAGATCTATTGTATACCCTACACTGTTTTTTTGGCAAGGGAGTACAATAGTGATCTAGGAGTAGATCACTGGACATCAGTCAAAATTATCCTTAGTGGAATAAGGATATGTTTCTCGATTATGGAGTTGACAAAAGGTTCGTCGTAAAGGGTTACGTCGATGCAAATTTTGACACTAATCCAGATGACTCTAAGTCTCAATCTGGATACATTTTGAAAGTGGGAGCAATTAGCAAGAGTAGCCCCGTGCAGAGCATTGTTGACATAGAAATTTGCAAAATACATACGGATCTGAATGTGGCAGACCCGTAGACTTAACTTCTCTCACAAGCAAAACATGATCACACCTTAGTACTCTTTGGGTGTTAATCACATAGCGATGTGAACTAGATTGTTGACTCTAGTAAACCCTTTGGGTGTTGGTCACATGATGATGTGAACTATGGGTGTTAATCACATGGTGATCTGAACTATTGGTGTTAAATCACATGGAGATGTGAACTAGATTATTGACTCTAGTGCAAGTGGGAGACTGAAGGAAATATGCCCTAGAGGCAATAATAAAGTTATTATTTATTTCCTTATATCATGATAAATGTTTATTATTCATGCTAGAATTGTATTAATCGGAAACATAATACTTGTGTGAATACATAGACAAACAGAGTGTCACTAGTATGCCCCTACTTGACTAGCTCGTTGATCAAAGATGGTTATGTTTCCTAGACATTGACATGAGTTATCATTTGATTAACGGGATCACATCATTAGGAGAATGATGTGATTGACATGACCCATTCCATTAGCTTAGCACCCGATCCTTTAGTATGTTGTTATTGCTTTCTTCATGACTTATACATGTTCCTATGACTATGAGATTACGCAACTCCCATTTTCAGGAGGAACGCTTTGGGTGCTACCAAACGTCACAACGTAACTGGGTGATTATAAAGGTGCTCTATAGGTGTCTCCGAAGGTAATTGTTGGGTTGGCGTATTTTGAGATTAGGATTTGTCACTCTGATTGTCGGAGAGGTATCTCTGGGCCCTCTCGGTAATGCACATCACTTAAGCCTTGCAAGCATTGCAACCAATGAGTTAGTTGCGGGATGATGTATTATGGAACGAGTAAAGAGACTTGCCGGTAACGAGATTGAACTACATTTCCCACCCACGGCCTAGAGACTTATGGATCTCCACCCACCCACCATCCCCACCCACGGCCTAGGTTTTCTGGCGATCTACACTTCTAGCCTGTGATTTGTGGATCTTCTCCGCTCATATTCTCCGGCGTGCTTGGATCTACACGTCTATACCCATCTCCCATGGGTACCTATGGTGGATCAATGTTGGATTTAGATTTCTCGGTGGGCTCCATCTTTGATGATAAGGTTTTAATTTCTTGTGGGAGATCTATTCATCCCTCGGATGACACAAGCCATTTCATCATGGTTGTGTCCTTTAGCCGACATGATTTCCGTCTTAATGAGGATTCTATGGCGGATGCATTGGAATCAACGATTGGAGGATCGACCATTGATTTGTCGGTTCAACTCATCAAGGGAAAGGTATTCGCTTTCATTGTTTCCTGCAAGCAAGTTGGCCTTTGCATTCTCCAGTTGAGATCGTATGCATGCCCGCATTTCAAATGTTATTTTCATCTTTGGGGGAATGGTGGTCCAAATTGGAAATGTGAGTTAGAGATCTGGAGAAAGGAATGTGACACTGAGTGGATTCTGGTTAGTCCCTCCAAAAAGCGTGCTACTTTGGGTTTGATTGCTATGCATAAACCACCATCAAAGTCTTCTCTTAGATCGGGTTCTTTGACAAAGAAGAAAATCTCCTTTGCCACGTTCCAGCAGTATCCTGCTTGTAAGGGTTATAGATACCCAGCTACTCAGCTCTGTGTTGACACGATTTCTGAGGCTGTCTATGAACTTACTCCTAGTGAGAAGGTGATCTTGCCATCACCGCCGGCGAACAACCTCAAGTGGACGGTGGCGACGCCACCCATCTCTTTCGGAACGATCAACGTTCCTGCCAAGAATACTGCCGTCATTTTCGGAACTGCACCGATCTATTTAGGCAATGCGTTGCAGGTTACGCAGGATGTCGTGTCATCTGGATGCGTTGCACTGGAATCTCTGGCCCAACATGGATCACCGGACCAACATGGTTCTCCGGCCCACATTGAGGTTTCTAAGGCCCAATCTACGCCCCAACCATCAGTGGCTATCTTGGATAATGAGGTTTCTTCGTTTGGAAATTATTCTGAACTGATTATGGACGCTGATCTGTCGGCCTCTCCTGGGGATTCTGCTAGGGTTAATGATATTATTGATGATATTGTGTTCAACGTTTGGAAGTGCCAGAATTGTTTATCTATGTTTCACCATACCAGCTCGTGCACCAAGCAGGTCCATTGCCGTCGATGCTTTAGATTGGGCCACAGGGCCAAGGGATGCTCCGGCTCTGCGCCTTCCCAAACTTACAAGTGGGTCCCACGAGTCAATTCTGTTTCTCCCAAATGGTCAGCGGAGATATACTCGCCCGGCGCCTCGGTTTCCCCTCTGGGGTCTTTGCTCAGTCCTATCATGCCTGCCACCCCATCGCTTCCGCCATCGCCCGCAGATCCACCGCCCATCTCGCCACTACCACCAACCTCGCCACCACCGCCCATCACGCTGCCACCAGCTACCTCGCCACCACCGCCCATCTTGTCACCACCTTTATCCCCCGCGGCTGCTTCGTCACCAACAGCTCTAGCACCGCATCCAGCAATGGCCACCTTCGCTCTCGACCCCACGCCGTTCGTCCCGCAGGGTTTCGAGATCATCGATGGTGGTCCACGGCGGCTCCTGCGCACCTTCTACTCTCCAGCTGTGGCTCCTGATCATCAGCATGAAGACTACGCCATTGCCACCGTCGAGCCTGCTCCTCTGCCTGAAGAAGTTCTCATCTTCAAAAATATGGTCAGTGATTTTGTCGTTCACAATCTTGGTTGCGCCGTTCTTGATGCTCAGCCTTGGATTCAAGGAGTTGGCCTCTTTTGTTTCAATAGCCCGTTTGCTCGGCAAGCTCTGGTAGATCATCCTTCGTTCGATCTTGGCAATGATAGATTTGTTCGATTTTTGCCACACGATGAAGGTATTAATTACAGAGCTATCCAAGGTTTTCACCGGGGCTGGGTTATGATTGTTGGAATACCCCTGGATTATAGGTGCACACAGTTTATTGCAGATGCAATCAGCACTTTTGGCCGTTTTCATCACTGGCACCAGGATGATCCTCTGCTTGTTTGTACTCTGGTGTATGTTTCTTTTCCGGCAACTACCTTAGTGCCACGTGATGTAGTCTATCGGGAGTTTGCTAACTTTGGTGGTTCTCGCATATCTTGGTCTGCACCGATATACATCTTCTCTGCAGACTTTGCTGATATTTTGCCAGCTGATGAGGATCATATGCCCTTCGATGGCAACCCACAACCACTCCCTGGGCATCTGCAATTTCATAACCACAACTAGGTTATGCCTGAATCTCCTGAGATTGGTTGGGATGAAATACCACCACCGGAACACAATCATGCGCCGCCCCACCAGGATGCTCCACATGATGAGCTGCATGTTGTACAACAGGAGCTTGTGGATGAGAATCAAGTTGTTGCGGATCAGTCGCAAGAGTCGATCGTCCTGCAAGTTTCGGATGATTCTGTTAATGACCACCCAGTGAATGATATGGTGATATTTCAGCAACCTGCGGCTCCAATGCAGCCTCCTCTTCATATTGGGCGAGTACTCACTGTATTTGGCCATGTTCTGCCAACTGCTATGCAATGGACCGCACCTTCCAGAAGTGCTTGTTGGGTTTTTTCTCTGCTGAAATCCCAAAGTTTGTGTTTAAGGCTGAATTTGGGGCTATACTGCTGCCTAAGTGCTCCTGGGATATTTGTTACAATGGTGCAGATGTCAGTTTCTCTCTGCAACCGCCGTCAGGCCCCTCTTACAGCTTTCCATGCCATGCTTCTCCAGTTAGGAGACCTGTTGCAAGAGCTCTTTGCTTTGATGACCTCTCTGCACCTGTCACCGAGTCCTTCGAGTTCTCTGCTGTCCCTAAGGTGACCACCAAGCGCGGCCGGAAGCCAAGGTCTGCTAAAATTTTGGTGGACACGGAGGTTCGCCGCAGTGCACGTCTAAGCGCATTACGTGATGGCTTTCATAGAGCTCCAAGCAGTGGCTCTCAGCAGAACAAGGCACAGAATACATTCAAGAAGCGGAAAACCAGTTCTTCACAGTCTGAGGGGAACCCGTCAGTGCCTCCACCAACGCCTATTGCTGATCTTCAGCGTATCGGGGCTCGCCTGCGCATTGCTTCTGCGAAGATTTCCAAGGATAAGCTTGAGGCTGATTCTGCTACCTCCTCCAACAGTAAGGGTTCTGATGATTAGTTACATCGGACATTTTCGTGTCCATGGCGTACCGATTCAAACGCCATCTATCTTTATGTATGTTTTCATATTTGGTACTCTCTCCCATTGCTATGCTTAGCTGGTCAGTGTAGGTCATTGTGTGATCTACTTTTGCTGCTTTATATTTTGGTTTGTAATGAATCAGTCTAGGTTTAAAGACTGGAAGGTTTTATGTTGGAACGTGCATGGTCTTAATTCTGAAGCACGACAATTAGCGGTTAAACAAAAGATGGATGAAAGTGGGTGCTATGTGGTCTGTCTCCAAGAAACGAAGTGTATGCATATCGATCACAGGTTTATTAGGAGATTTTGTCCATGACATTTGGATAATTTCTCGTATGTGCCTTCGGTGGGTGCCTCGGCTGGGATGGTTATCATCTGGAACTCCTCTTTCTTTGAGGGTAAATTAATTGAGGCAAGGCCTTATGGTATTATTCTGGAGTTCCGCTCTAAGCATACGTCTGAAGTTTGGACCCTAGTGTCAGTTTATGGCCCTTGCCAGGGTCCAGCCCGTGATGATTTTGTGCAATGGTTATACAACCTTGACATCAACTGTGATGATAATTGGATGATTTTGGGCGATTTCAATTTTATGCGATCATTGGAAAATCGTAACCTACCTGGGGGTAATGTCAGTGAAATTTTTCTGTTTAATGAAGTGATTGGACACTTAGGTCTTGTTGAGCTACCAATTAAAGGACGGCAATTCACTTGGTCAAATATGCAAACTGAGCCCCTTGTTGAGAAGATCGACTGGTTTTTTACTTTAGTCGCATGGACCTCGGATCATCCCAACACGCTAGTCTTGCCGCTTGCACGCACGGCCTTCGATCATGTTCCGTGTGTGGTTTCAATCGCTACGGCTATTCCTAAGGCTAAAGTCTTTCGCTTTGAAAATTATTGGATTGACTTTCCTGGTTTTAATGATTGTGTTACTCAAGTGTGGAACAGGCCTGTCACCAGATCTTCTGTTGCCTTAACCATCTCCTCCAAATTCAAGGCTCTTTGATATGCCCTCAAGAAATGGCATCTTAATCTGTCCACAGTTAAGGCGCTCATTTCAGACTGCAACAAAGTGATTTTATACTTTGATGGACTGGAGGAAATTAGGCCTTTAACTAGGCCGGAGTTTAATTTCAGGAGAATTGTGAAATTGCATCGGGAGGATATCTTGCATTGGCAATTTGTTTATTGGAAGCAGCGTTGTACAATACGAAGCATTAAAGTTGGTGAGGAGAACTCCAAATTTTTCCATGCCATGGCCACTGAAAGGTTTCAGAGAAACACGATTTCTTCAATTAAGAATTCAGCAGGTGATGTGGTCTCAGATCACCAACAACTAGCTGGCATGTTTTGGTCAGATTTTAATCAGCGTATGGGCAATGCAAAAGGAATCTGCATGGAATTTGATTTGGACACCTTAGTTGCGCGTGTTGATGGCCTTGAAGATTTATCCCAGCCTTTTATAGACTTCGAGGTTGAATCTATCATTAAGAACATGCCAACGGATCATGCCCCTGGTCCCGATGGCTTTACTGGGCTGTTCTTAAAGAAGTGTTGGCCAATCCTAAAGGAGGGTTTCATGCAACTTGTCAAGGAGTTCTATGAAGGCAGATGCAATCTGGAATGTCTTAACACATCGTTAATTACTCTGATCCCCAATAAGCTGAGCCCTGAAGTTGTCGGTGACTTTCGCCCCATCTCTTTGACCAACACGTGCTTGAAGTTTTTGACTAAGCAGCTTGCTAACCGTCTTCAGAAAGTTATATTCAAATGCATTCATCGCAATCAATATGGTTTTCTTCGGTGTCGTTCTATTCAAGATTGCCTGGCCTGGTGTTTTGAGTATATACACCAATGCAAGGCCTCGAAGCGGCCCATCATCCTTCTTAAGCTGGATTTCACAAAGGCCTTCGACACAGTTGAGCATGAAGTTATCCTCATAATTTTGCAATGCAAGGGTTTTGACTCCCGTTGGACTGGATGGATTAATAGCATATTGTCTACGAGATCTTCTTCTGTGCTTCTCAACAGTGTGCCGGGTAATCATTTTGTTTGCAGAACGGGCATGCGTCAAGGAGGTCCCCTTTCACCGTTGCTGTTTGTGATCGCGGTTGATTTATTACAATTTGTCGTCAATGAGATGTGCTCCAGGAACATCCTTTCACTGCCAATCCCAACCAGCTCCAGTGATTACCTGATTGTACAGTATGCCGACGATACCTTAATTGTCCTGCCTGCGATCGATGACCAGCATATTGCTTTCAAGGAGATGCTTGACACTTTCGCGGCGTCCACAGGATTACGTGTCAACTTTAGCAAATCCTCACTCGTCCCAATCAATATGAGTGACGAGGAAGGTGCTAGGGTGGCTTCCTTGCTTGGATGCGACGTTGGGTCCATGCCATTCACGTATTTAGGTTTGCCAATGGGAACTTCTAGACCTACAATCTATGATCTGCTGCCCCTGGTCGATCGCGTCGAGCGACGTTTATCTGCCTCCTCATGCTTACTAAATCAAGGAAGCCGACTGCAACTTCTACAGTCGGTGTTGTGCTCCATGCCAATATATTTCTTGTGTACCTTATCTCTTCCCAAGGGCATTTTGCAGCAATTAGAGCGAATCATGAGACAATGTCTATGGAGAGGCAACATGGATAATCCACGACAATCATTCGCTGCTTGGGATTTGGTCTATCGCCCTAAGAAATACGGGGGCTTGGGCGTCCTTAATTTGGGCATTCAAAATGAGGCTTTGTTACTAAAGCATCTCTTCAAGTTCTTTAATAAGGTTGACGTGCCTTGGGTCACTTTAATTTGGGACACTTATTACGCTTCATCACCACATCGAAACACCTAGACCTGTGGCTCCTTTTGGTGGCGTGATGTCATGTGTTTATATTCCAATTTCTCCAAGCTCGCTGTTCCACAAGTTCATACTAGCGACACAGTGCTATTTTGGCTTGATCGTTGGCAGCTGGGAAATCATGTTGTCCTTTTACATGAGTGTTTCCCAAGGCTTCATTCATTTGTAATTGATGATGCAATCACTGTCAAGGAGTTTTCAGAACTGCCTGATGCCTTGGATCATTTCCATTTGCCTCTGTCACAGGAGGCTTATGATGAATTATCACAGCTCCTGGCCCTACTACCTTCCATCAACCTGGACGGGGAGAGCAATGACATCTGGATATGGCCTTCGAGGTCTGGTGCCTTTATGTCAAAGATATACTATGACTCATGCTTTTCCAACCTAGTGGTTGACCCCATCTTCAAATGGATTTGGAAGAGTGCATGCACGCTCAAGTTCAAGGTGTTTGGCTGGCTTCTTTTAATGGACCGTTTGAACACTCAGGATATGATACAACGCCGACATTGGATCATCCAGGATGTAACATGTGTGCTATGCAACTGTGCACAACATGAGTGTCAAGCTTATTGTCGGTGTCAAAACCGGTAGATCTCGGGTAGGGGGTCCCGAACTGTGCGTCTAGGCCGGATGGCAATCGGAGGCAAGGGACACGAAGTTTTACCCAGGTTCGGGCCCTCTTGATGGAGGTAAAACCCTGCGTCCTGCTTGATTAATATTGATGATATGGGTAGTACAGGAGTAGATCTACCACGAGATCGGAGAGGCTAAACCCTAGAAGCTAGCCTATGTTATGATTGTTGTTCTATATCTTGTCCTACGGACTAAAAACCCTCCGGTTTATATAGACACCGGAGAGGGTTAGGGTTACACAAAGTCGGTTACAATGGCATGAGATCTACATATCAGTATCGCCAAGCTTGCCTTCCACGCCAAGGAAAGTCCCTTCCGGACACGGGACGAAGTCTTCAATCTTGTATCTTCATAGTCCAAGAGTCCGGCTGAAGGTATAGTCCGGCCATCCGGACACCCCCTAATCCAGGACTCCCTCAGTAGCCCCTGAACCAGGCTTCAATGACGACGAGTCTGGTGCGCAGATTGTCTTCGGCATTGCAAGGCGGGTTCCTCCTCCAAGTACTTCATAGAAGATTTTGAACACAAAGATAGTGTCCGGCTCTACAAAATAAGTTTCCACATATGGCCATAGAGAGAATAATATTTACACAAATCTAATCTGCTGACGTATTCCGTAGTGCGACATCGCTCCATGGCCAAGCCTTTATTCGAATTGTTTTATTATCCCACCTCAACGCGTCATGCGAGGCGGTTTCCTTGGCACGTCTTGTTAAAGCAGAGATCGTGTCCCCTTATTCCGGGATTCTCATCAATATGGGCGTGGGTAACCCAACCGCTTCTAGGACTCCTAGACTATAGGCAAGTCCAAACGGCCACGGAGAGGATGCTTGATATTCACCCTCTTTATAAAGGGACAAGGCGTAGGTAAGAAACGTTCTTGCTAGAAACCCATAGCAGCCACGTAAAACATGCAAACAACAATTAGAGGACGTCTAACTTGTTTTTGCAGGGTATGCTATGTGATGTGATATGGCCAAAGGATGTGATGAATGATATATGTGATGTATGAGATGATCATGTTCTTGTAATAGGAATCACCACTTGCATGTCGATGAGTATGACAACCGGCAGGAGCCATAGGAGTTGTCTTAATTTATTTATGACCTGCGTGTCAACATAAACGTCATGTAATTACTTTACTTTATTGCTAACCGTTAGCTGTAGTAGTAGAAGTAATAGTTGGCGAGACAACTTCATGAAGACACGATGATGGAGATCATGATGATGGAGATCATGGTGTCATGCCGGTGATGATGATGATCATGGAGCCCCGAAGATGGAGATCAAAAGGAGCAATATGATATTGGCCATATCATGTCACTATTTGATTGCATGTGATGTTTATCATGTTTATACATCTTATTTGCTTAGAACGACGGTAGTAAATAAGATGATCCCTCATTAAAATTTCAAGAAAGTGTTCCCCCAAACTGTGCACCGTTGCGAAAGTTCGTCGTTTCGAAGCACCACGTGATGATCGGGTGTGATAGATTCTTACGTTCGAATACAACGGGTGTTGACGAGCCTAGCACGTACAGACATGGCCTCGGAACACATGCAAAACACTTAGGTTGACTTGACGAGCCTAGCATGTACAGACATGGCCTCGGAACACAAGAGACCGAAAGGTCGAGCATGAGTCGTATGGTAGATACGATCAACATGAAGATGTTCACCGATGATGACTAGTCCGTCTCACGTGATGATCGGACACGGCCTAGTTGACTCGGATCATGTAATCACTTAGATGACTAGAGGGATGTCTATCTGAGTGGGAGTTCATAAGATGAACTTAATTATCCTGAACATAGTCAAAAGGTCTTCGCAAATTATGTCGAGGCTCGCGCTTCAGTTCTACTGTTTAGATATGTTCCTAGAGAAAATTTAGTTGAAAGTTGATAGTAGCAATTATGCGGACTAGGTCCGTAAACTGAGGATTGTCCTCATTGCTTCATAGAAGGCTTATGTCCTTAATGCACCGCTCAGTGTGCTGAACGTCGAACGTCGTCTATGGATGTTGCGAACATCTGACATACACATTTTGATAACTACGTGATAGTTCAGTTAAACGGTTTAGAGTTGAGGCACCGAAGACGTTTTGAAATGTCGCGAAACATATGAGATGTTTCGAGGGCTGAAATTGGGATTTCAGGCTCGTGCCCATGTCAAGAGGTATAAGACCTCCGACGATTTTCTTAGCCTGCAAACTAAGGGAAAAAAGCTCAATTGTTGAGCTTGTGCTCAGATTGTCTGAGTACAACAATCATTTGAATTGAGTGGGAGTTGATCTTCTAGATGAGATAGTGATGTTTCTCCAAAGTCATTACCACCAAGCTGCTAGAGCTTCGTGATGAACTATAATATATCGGGGACATATATGATGATCCTTGAGATATTCGTGATGTTTGACACCACAAAAGTAGAAATCAAGAAGGAGCATCAATTGTTGATGGTTGGTGAAACCACTAGTTTCAAGAAGGGCAAGGGCAAGAAGGGATACTTCATGAAACGGCAAATCAGCTGCCGCTCTAGTGAAGAAACCCAAGGTTGAACCCAAACCCGAGACTAAGTGCTTCTGTAATAAGGGGAACAACCACTGGAGCAGAATTACCCTAGATACTTGGTAGATGAGAAGGCTGGCAAGGTCGATAGAAGTATATTGGATATACATTGTGTTAATGTGTACTTTACTAGTACTCCTAGTAGCACCATGGTATTAGATACTGGTTCGGTTGCTAAGTGTTAGTAAACTCGAAATAAAAGGCTGCGGAGTAAACGGAGACTAGCTAAAGGTGAGCTGGCGATATGTGTTGGAAGTTTTTCCCAAGCTTGATGTGATCAAGCATCGCACGCTCCCTCTACCATCGAGATAGGTGTTTGCGTTGAGCATAGACATGATTGGATTACGTCTATCGCAATACGGTTATTCATTTAAGGAGAATAATGGTTACTCTGTTTATTTGAATAATACCTTCAATGGTCTTACACCTAAAATGAATGGTTTATTGAATCTCGATCGTAGTGATACACATGTTCATGCCAAAAGATATAAGATAGTAATACCACCTACTTGTGGCACTGCCACGTGAGTCATATCGGTATAAAACGCATGAAGAAGCTCCATGTTGATGGATCTTTGGGCTCACTCGTTTTTGAAAAGTTTGAGACATGCGAACCATGTCTATTGGTGAATATGCATGAAGAAACTCCATGCAAATGGACCGTTTGGACTCACTTGATTTTGAATCACTTGAGACATGCAAATCATACCACATGGGCAAGATGACTGAAAGCCTCGTTTTCAGTAAAATGGAACTAGAAAGCAACTTGTTGGAAGTAATACATTTTGATGTGTGCAGTCCAATGAGTGCTGAGGTGTGTAGTGGATATCGTTATGTTCTTACTTCACAGATGATTTGAGTAGATGTTGAGTACGTTTACTTGATGAATCACGAGTTTGAATTATTGAAAGGTTCAAGTAATTTCAGGGTGAAGTTGAAAGATCGTCATGACAAGAGGATAAAATATCTATGATATGATCATAGAGATGAATATCTGAATTACGAGTTTGGCACAGAATTAAGACATTGTGGAAATTGTTACACAACTAATACAGCCTGGAACACCATAGTATGATGGTGTGTCCAAACATCATAACTGCACCCTATTGGATATGATGCATACCATGATATCTCTTGTCGAATTACCACGATAGTTTATGGGTTAGGCATTAGAGACAACCACATTCACTTTAAATAGGGCACCACGTAATTCCGATGAGATGACACCGTATGAACTATGGTTTAGAGAAACCTAAGCTGTCATTTCTTAAAAGTTTGGGGCTGCAACACTTATGTGAAAAATTTCAGGCAGATAAGCTCGAACCCAAAGCGGATAAATGCATCTTCATAGGACACCCAAAACCGTTGGGTATACCTCCTGTCTCAGATCCGAAAGCAATAAGGGATTGTTTCTAGAATCGGGTCCTTTCTCGAGGAAAAGTTTCTCTCGAAAGAATTGAGTGGGAGGATGGTGGAGACTTGATGAGGTTATTGAACCGTCTCTTCAACTAGTGTGTGGCAGGGCACAGGGAGTTGTTCCTGTGGCACCTACACTAATTGAAGTGGAAGCTTATGATAGTTATCATGAAACTTCAGATCAAGTCACTACCAAACCTCGTGTGATGACAAGGATGCGTACTACTTCAGAGTGGTACGTAATCCTGTCTTGGAAGTCATGTTGCTAGACAACAATGAACCTACGAGCTATGGAGAAGCGATGGTGGGCCTGGATTCCAAAATGGCTCGAGGCCATATAATCCAAGAGAGGATCCATATATGAAAACAAAGTGTAGACTTTGGAAGAGCTACTTGATGGTCGTAAGGCTGTTAGGTACATATGGATTTTTAAAAGGAAGACGGACAATGATGGTAAGTATCACCATTAAGAAAGCTCAACTTGTCGTTAAGATGTTTTCCGACAAGTTCAAGGAGTTGACTGCGATGAGACTTTCTCACTCGTAGTGATGCTAAGAGTCTGTTGGAATTATATTAGCGATTACTGCATTATTTATGAAATCTTGCAGATAGGATGTCAAAACATTGTTTCCTCGACGATCTTCTTGAGGAAAGGTTGTATGTGATACAATCGTAAGGTTTTGTCAATCCTGAAAGATGCTAATAAGTATGCAAAGCTCCAGCAATCCTTCTAAGGACTGGAGTAAGCATCTCAGAGTTGGAATGTATGCTTTGATGAGATGATCAAATATTTTGGGTGTATACAAAGTTTATGAGATACTTGTATTTCCAAAGAAGTGAGTGGGAGCACTATAGAATTTCTGATGAATATATGTTGTTGACATATTGTTGATCAAAAATGACGTAGAATTTCTGGAAAGCATATAGGGTTATTTGGAAAGTGTTTTTCAATGGAAAGCCTGGATTAAGCTACTTGAACATTGAGCATCAAGATCTATAAGAATAGATCAAAACGTACTTTCAAATGAGCACATACCTTGACATGATCTTGAAGGTGTTCAAGATGGATCAGTCAAAGAAGGAGTTCTTGCCTGAGTTGTAAGGTACGAAGTTAAGACTTAAAGCTCGACCACGGCAGAAGAAAGAGGAAGGACGAAGGTCGTCCCCTATGCTTTTGTCATAGGCTCTATACAGTATGCCATGCTGAGTACCGCACCTGATGTGTGCCTTGCCACATGTCTGGCAAGAGGGTACAAAGGTGATCTAGGAGTAGATCACCAGATAGTGGTCAAAATTATCCTTAGAGGAATAAGGATATGTTTCTCGGTTATGGAGGTGATAAAAAGTTTGACGTAAAGAGTTACGTCGATGCAAGATTAACACCTATCCGGATAGCTCTGAGTAGAGATACCAGATACGTATAATGGAGCAACAATTTAGAATAGCTCCAAGTAGAACAGTTATTTGAAATGGCTCCAAATGTAGCGTAGTAGTTGCATCTACAAGATGACATAGAAATTTGTGAAGTACATATGGATCTGAATGTTGCAGATCCGTTGACTGAAACCTCTCTCACAAGCATAACATGATCAAACCCAGAACTCTTTGGGTGTTAGTCACATGGGGATGTGACCTTGAGTGTTAATCACATATCGATGTGAATTGGATTATTGACTCTAGTGCAAGTGGGAGACTGTTGGAAATATGCCCTAGAGGCAATAATAAATTGGTTATTATTATATTTCCTTGTTCATGATAATCGTTTATTATCCATGCTAGAATTGTATTGATAGGAAACTCAGATACATGTGTGGATACATAGACAACACCATGTCCCTAGTAAGCCTCTAGTTGACTAGCTCGTTGATCAATACATGGTTACGGTTTCCTGAGCATGGACATTGGATGTCATTGATAACGGGATCACATCATTAGGAGAATGATGTGATGGACAAGACCCAATCCTAAGCATAGCACAAGATCGTGTAGTTCGCATGCTAAAGCTTTTCTAATGTCAAGTATCATTTCCTTAGACCATGAGATTGTGCAACTCCCGGATACCGTAGGAATACTTTGGGTGTGCCAAACGTCACAACATAACTGGGTGGCTATAAAGGTACACTACAGGTATCTCCGAAAGTGTCTGTTGGGTTGGCACGAATCGAGACTGGGATTTGTCACTCCGTGTAAACGGAGAGGTATCTCTGGGCCCACTCGGTAGGACATCATCATAATGTGCACAATGTGATCAAGGAGTTGATCACGGGATGATGTGTTACGGAACGAATAAAGAGACTTGCCGGTAACGAGATTGAACAAGGTATCGGGATACCGATGATCGAATCTCGGGCAAGTATCGTACCTCTAGACAAAGGGAATTGTATACGGAATTAATTAAGTCCTTGACATCGTGGTTCATCCGATGAGATCATCGTGGAACATGTGGGAGCCAACAAGGGTATCCAGATCCCGCTGTTGGTTATTGACCGGAGAGTTATCTCGGTCATGTCTGCATGGTTCCCGAACCCGTAGGGTCTACACACTTAAGGTTCGATGACGCTAGGGTTATAGGGAATAGATATACGTGGTTACCGAATGTTGTTCGGAGTCCCGGATGAGATCCCGGACATCACGAGGAGTTCTGGAATGGTCTGGAGGTAAAGATTTATATATGGGAAGTCATGTTTTGGTCACCGGAAAAGTTTCGGGTTTTATAGGTAACGTACCGCCCTCCCGGTGGTCCACCAAGTGGGGCCACTAGCCCCGGAGGGCTTCATGGGCCAAGTGGGGGAGGGGACCAGCCCCAGGTGGGCTGGTGCGCCCCCCCCCCCCACAAGGGCCCAAGGCGCCTAAGGCGAGGAGGGGGGCAAACCCTAAGGGCAGATGGGCCTTAGGGCCCATGCCTGGTGCGCCTCCCTCTCCCCCTCCACTTGGCCGCCACCCATAGATGGGATTGGGGCTGGCCGCCGCCCCTAGTGTGGAACCCTAGGTGGGGCGCACCCCTCCCTCTCCCCTATATATACTTGAGGACTTGGGGCTGCCAACAGATGAGTTTCAGACCTCTCCCAGGCGCAGCCCTACCTTTATTTCTCCTCATATCTCGCGGTGCTTGGCGAAGCCCTGCTGGATCACCACGCTCCTCCACCACCACCACGCCGTTGTGCTGCTGCTAGATGGAGTCTTCCTCAACCTCTCCCTCTCTCCTTGCTGGATCAAGGCATGGGAGACGTCACTGGGCTGTATGTGTGTTGAACGCGGAGGTGCCGTCCGTTCGGCACTAGGATCTCCGGTGATTTGGATCACGACGAGTACGACTCCTTCAACCCCATTCTCTTGAACGTTTCCGCTTAGCGATCTACAAGGGTATGTAGATGCACTCTTCTTCCCCTCGTTGATGGTTTCTCCATAGATAGATCTTGGTGACACGTAGGAAAATTTTGAATTTCTGCTACGTTCCCCAACACAAGCGAGGTTTGGTAATGCGACTGCTTTGAAGGCGGCCGAAGAGTTGAAAGCCGAGAAGGCCGCGCATGGCGAGAGCCGAGATAAGATGTCCAAGATGGCCATAGAATTAAAAGCCGCCACCGACCATTGCCGGGTTCTTGAAAAGGAAAACCTAGCAAAGGCATCGGACCTTGAGAAGGCTGCTGCGACGAGAAAAGACATCCGCTCTGCTATGAGGGCGAAGAAGGAGGAGCTGCGGGAAGCCGGGGATATTGTGGCTGGGAAATCCTTTATGTTGCGGAGGAAGTTCAGAGATCCACGGTATGCCTCTCTGGATCGGCTGTGGAGTTCGGAGGATGTGTATATGGATTTGGCGGCGAGCGCTGCCGATGCGGCCAAGTACTTCCAGGGTCAGACGGACCGTGAAGTGGACCAGCTATTTTGGACACAATTCCATTCTCCCGAGCGTCCGCTTTCATTGACTGACCAATTAACTGAATGGGCCGAACTGAATAGGTTGTCCGGACTCGCCATGAGGTCTGTTGTGGATTAGCTATGGCCGGAAAGGCCAAAACCGAACAACTATTTTAGCTTGGTGCAGCAGTTCCTTGACGCGGTGCCGCGAATTAATGCGATGAAGAGGTCGGCGTGCATAGAGGGCTCACGGATGGCCTTTGCCCGTGTTAAAGCATACTGGGCGGAGATGGATGCTACCACTGTTGCAGCGCGAGATTCGGCCATAGGCCGAATGGCTGCTGAGCACTACTTTGAAGAAGTTCTTGAGGGTGCTCGTTTGATAGAGACCCAGTGCTCAAAAAATATTATGTTTGAGTGACATGTGATCTCATTGTAAGCGAAATGCTTTTATAAATTTTTATAAGGCTATTTTTATACTTTTGCCTGAAAGTAATATGATGCCTCCTGGGCGGCCGTTTATGTATACATGTGTATAACCTGAAAGATTGCAGCCGTCGGCTTCAACCCCCACGCATATAATGCAGAGGTGCTCGCAAAAAACACGCGTTCACACTTAACCCAACGTCTTGGTCCTATTAAGGAGGTGATAGCGGAGCGAGCGAGGCAACCGGACTATAATGCTTTAGCACTTTCACTTAGCCATAGGAGTTTGACAGTGGGGCTACTAGATAGCCCCTGGTGGCTCTGCACTCTCCTGATCCCGGGGTGTGTGCATGCTTGGCCGGAAAACGGCCCTTCGTTAAGGTGGAGGAATTCTAACATTCCAACAGGTCATCGAGTGGTTGACCAGTCTCACGCTATATCATGGCAGTCAGTTTTCGGCTTTCTCTACTAAGGTGCTCGTCTGGATGAACCAGGGCACAATCGCAGTAGTTCTCCTGGTGCTACCTTAGCCGGTAAAGCGGAACGTAAGGCACCAAAACACAGGAGCCGGGCAAACCCAACATTTGACCAAAGACAATGATTTGGAGCTGATGCATATAGGGCCAAACTCGCAACGCTGAACACTCCCTAAGGTATTCGGTCTTTGTGGTATAAACCGGGCCTAAATAATGGCCTTTGTAAGAAGCCCCTTGTGTCCAGGTGCGTGCATTGTTCTGGTGTGGCCACATGCCAAGACGTCAGCATCCTTCTCAACGGTGGATATGTATCAACAAGAGACAGTAAAAAAGGTTTACGCAGGGTCTTAATCTAAAAAGAATCCTTGGAGCGGGTCCCTGCTGCACGTCTGCGCCCGTGTCTCCGTTGTGCTGTATCCTGGACGGGTGTAGCACGATGATCGTCTGTAAAAGAGAGGAATTTAGGTGAAAAATTTGTCGTGCGAAAAGTTAGTTTTTAAAGAAACCATGTATAATTCAAGATGAGAAGAAATTGCCACTTGTCTGCGCGTGTTGAGCCCCTTGTATTGACAAATAGGGGTGTGACCATTTATTCGGTATAAATAGCGGCGCCGGACTTGATTAGTTGTGTCTGAGATCTTGACGACCTATTGGATGCTTTCGCTGGTCCGGGCGCCTTTAGTGTGCGGGGCAGCCGCACTCTCTTTGGCGCGCAGAGATCGCTTGATATTTCCTTTCACTGAAATGATGCCACGTGGACCGGGCATCTTGAGTGTGAGGGAGGCGTAGTGTGGTATTGCATTAAAGCGAGCGAAAGCTTCACGTCCGAGCAGTGCTTGATAGCCACTTTGGAACAGAGCGATGTGGAAGGTTAAATGCTCGCAACGGAAGTTTTCGGGGGAGCCGAATATAACTTGTAGTAGGAGGGAGCCCATACAACGAGCCCCTGGGCCTGGCGTTACTCCTTTAAAGGTGGTATTGCTATGGCGAATTTTTGTTGGGTCTAACCCCATCTCGCAGATTGTATCCTGATATATTAGGTTTAGACTGCTGCCACCGTCCATCATGACTCGTGTGAAGTGATATCCGCCAATTACTGGGTCTAATACCAGGGCAACCCATCCTGCGTGTCAGATACTTGCTGAGTAATCACGATGGTCGAAAGTGATCGGTTGAGACGACCAGTGGTAGGACTTTGCGGTGACAGGCACTTGGGTATATTTTCCTGGGAGTGCCGCGTTGTTTTTTCCCTTGATCACGTGTAACACGTTTATTGTTTTGACTTCTGGTGGAAATTTCTTTTGTTCCCCAGTGTCTTGCTTGGGAGGCTCGTCCTCGTCTTCACTTGGTGTATCCTCCCCCTTGTGTACGACGTTGCTTGCCGGACTGCTTGAAGACCCAACATTCTCTGTGGGTATGATTAGTCGGTTTACCAGGGGTACTATGGATCTGACATACTTGGTCCAGAATTTTGTTGAGGCTTGACAGTTCATCCCTGGTGCCTTTAGAGGGCGGCTTTTGCTGACCTGGCCGAGAGCTTTTGAATCAGGCGTTTACTGTCGTGCCCTTCGTGTTGTCTTCTTTATTCCAGCCTTTGTTATTGCTATTGCGTCGTGATTTCCCGTTTCCATCTCTAACTTCAGATGTACTGGGGTCGCTGGTGCTGCATCTGGCTAGCCAGCTGTCCTCACCCGCGCAAAAGCGGGTCATGATGCTTGTTAATTCGGCCATTGTTCTCGGCTTATTTTGGCCGAGGTGTCTGGTGAGCCATTCGTCACGGACGCTATGCTTAAAAGCCGCCAAGGCTTCGGCGTCCGGATAGTCAACAATCTGGTTCTTTTTAGTAAGAAACATGTTCCAAAGCTTTCGGGCTGACTCTCCGGGCTGTTGAGTTATATGACTCAAATCGTCCGCATCCGGAGGTCGGACATAAGTCCCTTGAAAATTTGCCCGAAAGGCGTCTTCCCCTCTTCCCAACTTCCAATATAGCTTTCGGGGAGGCCTTTAAGCCAATGACGAGCTGGCCCTTTGAGCTTGAGGGGTAAGTACTTGATGGCATGGAGATCATCTCCTCGAGCCATATGGATATGAAAGATATAGTCCTCAATCCAGACCCCGGGGTCTGTTGTTCCGTCGTATGTCTCTATGTTTACGGGTTTGAATCCCTCTGGAAATTCATGGTCCAGCACCTCACCGGTGAAACATAAGGGATGTGCGGAACCCCTATAGTTGGGTATACCGCGTTGATCGGATGTTTGTTGTGTTGCATTGTACGCTGGGGCGCGCTTGCGTGGTCTATAGATGGATCTTGTTGCGCCGTCCTTTGGGTGCGAGCCCTCGCATGGGTCGCGTGTTGTATTGTGAGTGGTGTTGTATGCCGCTCTGTGTTGGCAGAGGGGTCGTCTATCTGGCCAGGTGGCTGCTTTGATATTTGGTTGTGGGCGGTCTGAGGCCTCCTCATCGAATTCAGGTAGCAGCTTCCGCTTTGGGTAGCTCTAGGAGGGGCGATTGTCACCGTACCTCGCTGCTGTGTTGAGTATTTTACTCCATCTGATTTGGAGTGTGTCTTGCACAGCCTTGAGCCTTTGCTTCTGCTTTTTAAGACTCCTCACGGTGGCAACAAGCCTTTTACGGGCGTTCTGCTGCTCCGGGTGCCTGTCCGGCGTTATGTCGTCCAGACCATTATCTTTGATAGAATTTGTTTGTTCGGTTTAATTATCCGGATTGCCGTTGTCCGGTAGCGGTTCGCCCTACTCCAGCGCTGGGTCTGTGTGATCGTTATTTCTATCGGGGCGGGATTTGGGGTGGCGCTTGCGTCGCCGCTTTGACTGCTTCTTGAGGGAACAAGCCTTCGGTGCGTCCTTCCGCTCCTCGTCGTAATTTTTTGGTGCGTCCACCATGTATACGTCATATGACGAGGTGGCTTTCCAGGGCCCAATAGGTGCTGGTTCTTCATCGTCTCCTGCATCGGCGTCCATACCGTCGATGTCTTCGAAGTCGAAGTCAAGCATGTTGGTTAAATCGTCGACAGTGGCTACAAAGTGGGTGGTGGGTGGGCGTTGAATTTCTTCATCGTCCGTATCGCAACCTTGATGATCGTAGTCCGGCCAGGGCTCTCCTAATAAAGAGAGAGACTTTAGTGTCTTCAGAATATCGCCGAAAGGCGAGTGCTGAAAGATGTCCGTGGCAGTAAACTCCATGATCGGCGCCCAATCGGATTCTATCGGCAGGGGCGCGGAGGGTTCGGAGTCCGGAGAGGAGTCCAGCTCCTTGGAGTCACGAGTCTCGCGGAGTGCGGGGCTGGTGTTCGGCTCAATCGCCATTGGGATTGCAGCCCCCGAGGCGGCGTCCAACCACCCATCCTCGATCGGTGCAGTTGGCTCCGAATTAAGGGTCGAAGCCGATGCGGGTGCGGCCTCCAGGGCACTATTCGGCGGCAGAGCTAGATCATGCTCGTCGTGACAGTGCGGCACGCTCGGCAGTGGCTCGAATCCGTCGAGGATCAAGTCCCCACGGATATCATCCGTGTAGTTTAAACTTCCAAATCTGACCTGACGGCCAGGGGCATAGCTTTCGATCTGCTCTAGATGGCCAAGTGAATTGGCCCGCAGTGCGAAGCTGCCGAAGACGAAGATCTGTCCGGGGAGGAAGGTCTCACCCTGGACTGCATCGCTATTGGTGATCGTAGGAGCCATCAAGCCTAACGGCGACGACACAGAGGAACTCTCAATGAAAGCACCAATGTCGGTGTCAAAACCGGCGGATCTCGGGTATGGGGTCCCGAACTTGCGTCTAGGCTAGATGGTAACAGGAGGCAAGGGACACGAAGTTTTACCCAGGTTCGGGCCCTCTTGATGGAGGTAAAACCCTACGTCCTGCTTGATTAATATTGATGATATGGGTAGTACAGGAGTAGATCTACCACGAGATCGGAGAGGCTAAACCCTAGAAGCTAGCCTATGGTATGATTGTTATTCTATATCTTGTCCTACAGACTAAAAACCCTCCGGTTTATATAGACATCGGAGAGGGTTAGGGTTACACAAAGTCGGTTACAATGGCAGGAGATCTACATATCCGTATCGCCAAGCTTGCCTTCCACGCCAAGGAAAGTCCCTTCCGGACACGGGACGAAGTCTTCAATCTTGTATCTTCATAGTCCAGGAGTCCGGCTGAAGGTATAGTCCGGCCATCCGGACACCCCCTAATCCAGGACTCCCTCACGTATCTCTTCTTTGCTTGCAACTTTAGTCAGAGGGTTTGGAATTACCTTGGGATTTCTTGGTCTGTTCAACCGAACCAAACCACATATGAGATGGCTCAATCAATTAGGAGGGATTTTGGTCATCCCTTCTTCACTGAGGTTGTCTTCACTGCTTCTCGGAATATTTGGACACAAAGGAATGGGAAGATATTCAGAAATGAGCAAACTTCTTTTAGAGCTTGGAGGAGGAACTTTATCCATGACATTTCTCTCCTGTCTCATAGAATTAGATGTAAATATAAAGATAGCTTACTGTCTTGGATAGCTAACCTTTCATAGATATTTTTGTAAGTTTCCCTTCTCTTTCCTTGTACATTTGTAAATTCGTAAACTTGTAATTTCCTTTCTCTTTATTAATAAAGGACTGTGAGGCTATTGCCTTGCAGTATATAGTAAAAAAACGAGATTGAACTAGGTATTGAGATACTGACGATCGAATCTCGGGCAAGTAACATACCGATGACAAAAGGAACAACGTATGTTGTTATGCGGTCTGACCGATAAAGATCTTCGTAGAATATGTGGGAGCCAATATGAGCATCTAGGTTCCGCTATTGGTTATTAACCGGAGACGTGTCTCGGTCATGTCTACATAGTTCTCGAACCCGTAGGGTCTGCACGCTTAAAGTTTCGATGACGGATATATTATGAGTTTATGAGTTTTGATGTACCGAAGGTTGTTCGGAGTCTAGGATGTGATCACGGACATGACAAGGAGTCTCGAAATGGTCGAGACATGAAGATTGATATATTGGAAGCCTATATTTGGATATCGGAAGTGTTCCGGGTGAAATCGGGATTTTACTGGAGTACCGGGGGGTTACCGGAACCCCCCCCCCCCAGGGCAGGGCCGCGTGCCCCTCTCCCCCTAGTCCGAATAGGACAAGGAGAGGGGGGCGGCGCCCCCCTTTCCTTCCTCTCTCCCTCCTCTTTCCCCCTCCACTCCTAATCCAACAAGGAAAAGGGAGGGAGTCCTACTCCCGGTGGGAGTATCACTCCTCCTGCCACGCCCCTCCTGGCCGGCCGCACCTCCCCCTTGCTCCTTTATATACAGGGGCAGGGGCACCCTAGAGACACAACAATTGATCGTTTGATCTTTTAGCCGTGTCCGGTGCCCCCTCCACCATAGTCCACCTCGATAATACTGTAGTGGTGCTTAGGCGAAGCCCTGCGTTGGTAGAACATCATCATCGTCACCACACCATCGTGCTAATGAAACTCTCCCTCAACACTCGACTGGATTGGAGTTTGAGGGACGTCATCGGGCTAACATGTGCTGAACTCGGAGGCGACGTACGTTCGGTACTTGATCGGTTGGATCGTGAAGACGTACGACTACATCAACCGTGTTGTGCTAACGCTTCCGCTTTCGGTCTACGCGGGTACATGGACAACACTCTCCCCTCTCGTTTCTATACATCACCATGATCTTGCGTGTGCGTAAGAATTTTTTTGAAATTACTACGTTCCCCAAGACCATACCCATATGATTATGTCTCCTTTGTTGGTGAAGAAGGTGATGGTTTTGTTGATGGCGTAGGCTTTTTCCTTAATTTGCGCTTGAGGACAGAATTTTGGCCCCTTAGGTCATCGATCTCCTGCTCCAGGCTCAGTATCTTTTTGCATAGTTCCTGCTTGTTTTTCCTGCAAGTGGCGAAAAGGGATAAACTCGATCTTAGGTTTCTTTACTCTATCCGAGAGGCTTGACTTTTTGAACTCCACATGCATGTCCCCAGGTTGAGGTAATGGGACTTCATCTTCTTCTGAGCACGTCTCTTCCCTTCCCTTGGGTTCATAGTCCTCTTATTCTTCCGTAGTCCAACCACAATGCTCCACATCCCCATAGACCTTAGGATCTGCAAGGTAGTCAGCCACATAGCTTTCTCCTTCCGAATCCTGGGACGACATGTTGGTCTAATCTGCAGCAGGACAGCTCGAAACAAAGACAGTAGATATTTGCGTGATACGGAGGTCAAAACCTTCAGGAGATAATGAATTTTCACTGACCAAAATACATAACGTGCGAAAAAACAGAGTCCGAAGAGCACATGAGGTGCCCACGAGGCAGGGGGCGCGCCTAGGGGGTAGGGCGCGCCCTCCAGCCTCGTGGAGTCCTCGTGTCCTTCCCGGACTGCTTCTTATTTTTCTATTTTTCTAAATATTCCAATACGGAGAAAAAATGCTATTAGAACTGTTTTGGAGTCGGTTTACTTACCGTACCACGTACTTATTCCTTTTCAGAGTCTGAAACATTCCGGAAAGTGTCCCTTATGTATTCCTCCGGGGTTACGGTTTCAATAACATTGGTTTCAACATTTATAGGATTACCTGAGATATAATGTTTGATTCTTTGACCGTACACCACCTTCGGATTTGTGCCTTCGAAGTTGTTGATTTTTATGGCACCAGAACGATAGACCTCCTCGATAATGTAAGGACCTTCCCATTTAGAGAGAAGCTTTCCTGCAAAAAATCTTAAACGAGAGTTGTATAGCAATACATAATCACCTACATTAAACTCACGCTTTTGTATTCTTTTGTCATGCCATCTTTTAACGTTTTCTTTAAACAATTTGGCATTCTCATAGGCTTGGGTTCTCCATTCATCAAGTGAGCTAATGTCAAATAACCTCTTCTCGCCGGCATGTTTGAAATCATAATTGAGCTCTTTAATAGCCCAATAAGCCTTATGTTCTAGTTCAAGAGGTAAGTGACATGCTTTTCCATAAACCATTTTATACGGAGACATACCCATAGGATTTTTATAATCAGTTCTATAGGCCCATAATGCATCATCAAGTTTCTTGGACCAATTCTTTCTAGATCTATTACCAGTCTTTTGCAAAATTAATTTTAGTTCTCTATTACTCAATTCTACATGACTGCTAGACTGTGGGTGATAAGGAGATGCAATTCTATGATTAACATCATACTTAGCAAGCATTTTACGGAAAGCACCATGAATAAAATGTGAACCACAATCAATCATTAAATATCTAGGGACTCCAAACCTCGGAAAAATAACTTCTTTAAGCATCTTAATAGAGGTGTTATGATCAGCACTACTAGTTGGAATAGCTTCTACCCACTTAGTAACGTAATCAACAGCAACTAAAATATGTGTATATCCATTAGAGGCAGGAAACGGTCCCATATAATCAAAGCCCCAAACATCAAATGGTTCAATAACAAGTGAATAATTCATAGGCATTTCTTGACGTCTACTAATATTACCAATTCTTTGACATTCATCACAAGATACAACAAACTTACGGGCATCCTTGAAGAGAGTAGGCCAATAAAAACCGGATTGCAATACCTTATGTGTAGTTCTATCTCCAGTGTGGTGTCCTCCATAAGCTTCGGAGTGACACTTGCGTAGGATATGTTCCTGTTCATGCACAGGTACACAACGTCTAATAACACCATCTACTCCTTTATAAAGGTGTGGGTCATCCCAGAAGTAATGCCGTAAATCATAGAAAAACTTTTTCTTTTGCTGGTATGTGAAACTAGGTGGTATAAACTTAGCAACAATGTAATTAGCATAATCAGCATACCATGGAGCAGTGTGAGAAGCATTTATGATATTTAATTGTTCATTAGGAAAGCTATCATCAATAGGTAGTGGGTCATCAAGAACATTTTCGAACCTAGACAAGTTATCTACAACGGGGTTCTCAGCTCCCTTTCTATCAATAATATGCAAATCAAATTCTTGTAGCAAGAGAACCCATCTAATAAGTCTAGGTTTAGCATCTTTCTTTTCCATAAGATATTTAATAGCAGCATGATCAGTGTGAATAGTTACTTTAGAATCAACAATATAAGGTCTGAACTTATCACAAGCAAATACAACTGCTAAGAATTCTTTTTCAGTAGTAGCATAATTTCTTTGGGCATTGTCTAGAGTTTTACTAGCATATTGAATAACATTTAATTTCTTATCAACTCTTTGCCCTAGAACAGCACCTACAGCATAATCACTAGCATCGCACATAATTTCAAAAGGTAAATTCCGATCAGGTGGCTGAACGATAGGTGCATAGATTAATGCTTTCTTAAGTATTTCAAATGCTTCTACACAATCATCATCAAAGATGAATGGTATATCTTTTTGTAATAAATTAGTCAGAGGCCGAGAAATTTTTGAGAAGTCCTTAATGAACCTCCTATAAAACCGGCATGACCAAGGAAACTTCTTATACCTTTGATGTCCTTGGGACACGACATCTTTTCAATAGCATAAACTTTAGCTTTATCAACTTCAATGCCTCTTTCAGAAATTTTGTGCCCCAAGACAATACCTTCATTAACCATAAAGTGGCATTTCTCCCAATTCTAGACAAGGTTAGTTTCTTCACATCTCTGCAAAACTCGATCAAGGTTGCTTAAGCAATCATCAAAAGAGGATCCATAAACAGAGAAATCATCCATGAATTCCTCACATATATTTTCACAAAAATCACAAAATATAGCCATCATGCATCTTTGAAAGGTGGCAGGTGCATTACATAAACCAAAAGGCATACGTCTATAAGCAAAAGTACCAAAAGGGCAAGTAAAAGTGGTCTTAGATTGATCATCAGCTCATACAGGTATTTGAGAGAAACCAGAATAACCATCTAGAAAGCAAAAATGTGTATGTTTGGATAATCTTTCTAGCATCTGATCAATAAAAGGTAAGGGGTAATGATCTTTTTAGTAGCCTTATTTAATTTGTGGAAATCAATTACCATCCTATAACCTGTAATAATTCTTTGCGAAATCAATTCATCTTTATCATTAGGAATGACAGTAATACCTCCCTTCTTAGGAACACAATGGACAGAACTTACCCACTGACTATCAGCAATGGGACAAATTATACCTGCCTCAAGGAGCTTTAGTATTTCTTTTCTTACCACTTCTTTCATCTTAGGATTCAGCCATCGTTGGTGATCAATAACCGGTTTGGCATCTTTCTCCAAATTTATTTTGTGTTGACATAGAGTGGGACTAATGCCCTTAAGATCATCAAGAGTATATCCAATAGCAGCACGGTGCTTCTTTAGAGTTTTCAACAATTTTTCTTCCTCCTTCTCTGAAAGGTTAGCACTAATAATAACAGGATATATCTTCTTTTAATCAAGATAAGCATATTTAAGAGTATCAGGCAATGGTTTAAGCTCAAACACGGGATCACCCTTGGGTGGAGGAGGATCCCCTAAGATTTCAACAGGCAAGTTGTGTTTCAGAATAGGTCCCTATTTAAAGAACACCTCATCTATTTCCCTTCTTTCATTCATAAACATATCATTTTCATGGTCTACCAAATATTGTTCTAAAGGATCACTAGGAGGTACGGCAATAGAAGCAAGACCAATAATTTCATCTTTACTAGGCAATTCCTCTTCACGGTGTTTTCTACGAAATTTAGAAAAGTTGAACTCATGAGACATATCACCTAAACCAATAGTAACAACATCCTTTTCGCAGTCTATCCTAGCATTAACAGTGTTTAAGAAGGGTCTACCAAATATAATGGGACAAAAGCTATCTTGTGGGGAACCAAGAACAAGAAAATCAGCAGGATATTTAGTTTTCCCACACAAGACTTCAACATCTCTAAAAATCCCAATTGGTGAAATAGTATCTCTATTGGCAAGTTTAATTGTGACATCAATATCTTCTAACTCAGCAGGTTCAATATCATGCATAACTTCTTTGTATAAGTCAATATGTACTGCACTAGCACTGGCACCCATATCACACAAGCCATGATAACAATGATCTCCTATTTTAACATAAATAATAGGCATGCCTACCATATGTCTATGTTTATCTTTAGCACAAGGTTTAGCAATTCTAGCAGTTTCATCACAGAAGTAAATAACATGCCCATCAATATTATTAGCCAAGAGATCCTTAACAATAGCAATATTAGGTTCAACTTTAACTTTCCCAGGAGGTGTATAGGTTCTAATATTGCTTTTACGAACCACAGTTGAAGCTTTAGCATGATCTTTCATCCTAACAGGAAAAGGTGGTTTCTCAACATAAGCAATAGGAATAATAGGATCATTATAAGTGATAGTCTTTTCTTCAACTTTAATAGGTGCAACTAATGTTACTTCTATGGGAGGATGATATTTAAACACTTCTCCTTAGGGAGATCAATATGAGTAGCAAAAGATTCACAGAAAGAAGCTACTATCTCGGAGTCAAGTCCATATTTAGTGCTACATTTACGGAAAACATCGGTATCCATAAAAGATTTAACACAATCAAGCTTAGGTGTCATACCTGACTCCTTTCCTTCATTGAGATCCCAATCTTCAGAGTTGTGTTTAATTCTTTCCAATAAATCCCATTTGAATTCAATAGTCTTCATCATAAAATCCCATTTGAATCACAATAGTCTTCAATAATCTTCATCCCAATCTTCAGAGTTGCGTTTAATTTCAGCACACTATATAAATTTTTCCTTACCAAATTCCACCTACCAAAGGCGCTTCACTCCCCGGCAACGGCGCCAGAAAAGAGTCATGATGACCCACAAGTATATGGGATCTATTGTAGTCCTTTCGATAAGTAAGAGTGTCAAACCCAACGAGGAGCAGAAGGAAATGATAAGCGGTTTTCAGCAAGGTATTCTCTGCAAGCACTGAAATTATAGGTAATAGATAGCTTTGTAATAAGATAATTTGTAACAAGCAACAAGTAACAAATGTAAATAAAGTGCAGCAAGGTGGCCCAATACTTTTTGTAGCAAAGGACAAACCTAGGCAAACTCTTATATAGAGAAAAGCGCTCCTGAGGACACATGGGAATTATCGTCAAGCTAGTTTTCATCACGTTCATATGATTCGTGTTCGGTACTTCGATAATTTGATATGTGGGTGGACCGGTGCTTGGGTGGTTCCCTTACTTGGACAAACATCCCACTTATGATTAACCTCTATCGCAAGCATCCGCAACTACAACAAAAGTTTTAAGGTAAACCTAACCATAGCATGAAACATATGGATCCAAATCAGCCCCTTACGAAGCAACACACAAACTAGGGTTTAAGCTTCTGTCACTCTAGAACCCATCATCTACTTATTACTTCCCAATGCCTTCCTCTAGGCCCAAATAATGGTGAAGTATCATGTAGTCGACGTTCACATAACGCCACTAGAGGAGAGACAACATACATCTCATCAAAATATCGAACGAATACCAAATTCACACGAGTACTAATAGCAAGATTTCTCCCATGTCCTCAGGAACAAACGTAACTACTCACAAAGCATATTCATGTTCATAATCAGAGGGGTATTAATGTGCATATAGGATCTGAACATATGATCTTCCACCAAGTAAACCAACTGGCATCAACTACAAGGAGTAATCAACGCTACTAGCAACCCACAGGTACAATCCCAGACTTAGAGACAAGAATTGGATACAAGAGATGAACTAGGTTTGAGAGGAGATGGTGCTGGTGAAGATGTTGATGGAGATTGACCCCCTCCCGATGAGAGGATCGTTGGTGATGACGATGGCGATGATTTCCCCCTCCCGGAGGGAAGTGTTCCCGGCAGAACAGCTCTGCCGGAGCCCTAGATTGGTTCCGCCAAGGTTCTACCTCGTGGCGGCGGAATCTCGTACCGAAAGCTTACTTATGATATTTTTTTTCTCCACGAAAGACATCATATAGGAGAATATGGGCATCGGAGGGCCACCAGGGGGCCCACGAGGCAGGGGGGCACGCCTAGGGGGGTAGGGCACGCCCCACCCTCGTGGCCGGTGAGTGGCCCCCCTCTGGTACTTCTTGCGCTTAGTATTTTTTATATATTATGAAAATAACTTCCGTGAAGTTTCATGACTTTTGGAGCTGTGCAGAATAGGTCTCTAATATTTGCTCCTTTTCCTGCCCTGAATCCCAGCTGCCGGCATTCTCCCTCTTTATGTAAACCTTGCAAATAAGAGAGAATAGGCATAAGTATTGTGACACAATGTGTAATAACAGCCCATAATGCAATAAATATCGATATAAAAGCGTGATGCAAAATGGACGTATCACTCGGCTTCTTTGGACGTCATGTCCGAAGCGCTCTTGTGACAGAGGCCACCTCTAGCCCCCTTGGCCTTCTTCTTGGCCTTCTTCTCTGGCGCCTGGTAGGGCACCGGAACTAGCATCTTCATCGGAAGAGGAATTGCTGGGTCTTCAGGCAGCGGGGCCGGACTCTTGATCAACTCTGTCTTCTTTGTCCAGCCCTGAAAAGGTAAAGATGGGGAAGCTTAGACATGCCCCTTAAGCATGTAAGTAAAGGATACACCTTGAAAACATGGGAAAACTTACCGGACTGGCGGGGTGGGTCAGGTTGTACCCACGGTCTTCGGTCTCCTTCGGCCATGACTTGTCAGCCTTGAAGAGCACCTTCCAAATACCTTAGTGCGTAACGCCGAAGAAGTGTTCCAGGGTCTGGTGCTTGGCCGGATCGAATTCCCACAAATTGCAGGTCCGGCTTTGGCATGGAAGGATCCGGCAAAAGAGTATCACCTGGATCACATTGACAAGCTTGACGTTCTTGTCGACCATGCTCTTTATGCGCGTCTACAGCGTTGTTAGCTCGTCCGACGAGGCCCAGTCTAGGCCCTTTAGCCAGGAGGTGAGACGCATTGGGGCCCCGGACCTGAACTCAGAAGCCTCGGCCGAGGTGGTGTCGCGGGGCTCTGTGACATAGAACCACTGCTTTTGCCACCCTTTGACAGTCTCCACGAAAGTTCCTTTGGGCCATACGACGTTGGGCATCTTGGTTACCGTGGCGCCTCCACACTCTGCGTGTTGGCCGTCCACCACCTTCGGCTTCACATTGAAGATCTTCAGCCACAATCCAAAGTGGGGTGAGATACGGAGGAAGGCCTCGCACACGACAATAAATGCCGAGATGTTGAGGAAGGAGTTGGGGGCATATCGTGGAAATCCACCCCCATAATAGAATATAAGTCCGTGGATGAATGGGTGGAGTGGAAATCCCAGCCCGCGGACAAAGTGGGGGATGAACACTACCATCTCATGGGGCTCCGGGGTAGGGACGATCTGTCCCTCGGTCGGAAGCCGGTGGGCGACCTCCTTGGCCAAATATCCGACCTCCCGGAGCTAGGTGATGTCCTTCTCCTTGACGGAGGAGACCATCCACTTGCCCTGCGCTCCGGATCTGGACATGATTGTAGTGCTTCCTTGAGGAGGAAGAGATGAGGACTTGGGCACTGGAGCTCAAGAATGTGTGGGCAGAGAGAGAGAAGGCGTGGGTGAAAGGGGGTGAATCCTTATCTCCTTATAAAGGCAGCAAATAGCAAGCGCCTCCCCACTCGCCTTAAAACTCGCTTGTTTCCCAAGGGCCGCGCAGACGGCGCGATTGGATTACCCACACCCGTATTGATGAGAATCCCGCAATAAGGGGACACGGTCTCTGCTTTGACAAGATGTGCCAATAAACCCGCATCTCGAATTATGAAGCGGCAGGCCGAGAAATGGTTTGAAATAATGACCCGGTGGTGACGTGGCATCATGCTACAAAAAGTTGTCAGTAGATTGGACTCATGAAATATTACACTCTCTACGGTTGTATGTGGTACTTGTTTTGAAGAGCCGGACACGTTCTTTGTGTTCGAAAGCTGGTTTGGAGTATTCGGAGGAGGAACCCAGCTTGCAATGCCGAAGACAATCTGTGCGCCGGACATCTCGTCAGTGAAGCCTGGTTCAGGGGCTACTGAGGGAGACCTGGTCTAAGGGATCCTCGGGCGTCCGACCTGTTGGACATGGGCCGGACTGATGGGGTGTGAAGATACAAGACCGAAGACTCTTACCCGTGTCCGGATAGGACTCTCCTTGGCGTGGAAGGCAAGCTTGGCGTCTGGATATGAAGATTCCTTTCCCTATAACCGACTTTGTACAACCCTAGTCCCCTCCGGTGTCTATATAGACCGAAGGGTTTAGCCCATATGGACAATCATAATCATACATGCTAGACTTCTAGGGTTTTAACCATTACGGTCTCGTGGTAGATCAACTCTTGTAATGCTCATATTCATCAAGATCAATCAAGCAGGAAGTAGGGTATTACCTCCATAGAGAGGGCCTGAACCTGGATATACATCGTGTCCCTTGTCTCCTGTTACCATCGACCTTAGACACACAGTTCGGGACCCCCTACCCAAGATCCGCCGGTTTTGGCACCGACAAGCAACAAGAGTAGCTAATTATTCAAAATATAAACCACTAAAACAATAACTAATTGGACAAACGGTGGAGTCACATACCAAGCAACAATCCCCCGAAATAGTTTCGGAAACGGGGCTTCGAGCAAAGAGATCAAAATCCGCGGGTTTGAGAGCAAGAACACGAGGGAGAGAGAGAGAGAGAGAGCAATGGCAAATTTTTTTCTGGAGGTAAGTGATGATGTGGTGTGAAGGGATAAGTGAGGGGGCCCATGTGGGGACCACAACCCACTAGGGCGCGCCTGAGGGTCCTGGCGTGCCCAGGTGGGTTGTGCCCACCTGGTGCACCTCCCTCTGATATTATTTGCACCAGAAATTCTTAAATATTCAGAAAAAACCGTATTAGATTTTTTGGGCATTCTCAGAACTTTTATTTTAGGGTCATTTTTTATTGCACGGGAAATTTAGAAAACAGACAAAACAGGACGTTTTATTTTATTTAACTAATAAAAATAGAAAACTAAAAGTAGGGATAGAAGGTAGTGCTTACTAAATTCATCAACTTCGTACCTCTCCAAAATGATTCATTAATAAGGTTTATCAAGTCTTATTAACAACCACTTTCGATTAGCATGAAACCGAAGAACTTTCGTAAATCACTAAGTTACCTCAATGGGGATGTGAATATACCCAAAAATAAGCATTTCATATTTCTTTTTGGGAATAGGTACAGGTATTTGAAAACTTCCAATAGTGATTGTCAGAGATTTTTCAATAACATTAATACCATTCACTTGGAATTGTTTCTTTGGAAAGTGCACTATATGCTCATTGCCATTGATATGAAAAGTGACATTGTTTTTATTGCAATCAACAACAGCCCCTGCAGTATTCAAGAAGGGTCTACCAAGGATAATCTGAAGGAAATATGCCCTAGAGGCAATAATAAAGTTATTATTTATTTCCTTATATCATGATAAATGTTTATTATTCATGCTAGAATTGTATTAACCGGAAACATAATACATGTGTGAATACATAAACAAACTTAGCGTCACTAGTATGCCTCTACTTGACTAGCTCGTTAGTCAAAGATGGTTATGTTTCCTAACCATGAACAAAGACTTGTTATTTGATTAACGGGGTCACATCATTAGGTGAATGATCTGATTGACATGACCCATTCCATTAGCTTAGCACCCGATCGTTTAGTATGTTGCTATTGCTTTCTTCATGACTTATACATGTTCTTATAACTATGAGATTATGCAACTCCCGTTTGTCGGAGGAACACTTTGTGTGCTACCAAACGTCACAATGTAAATGGGTGATTATAAAGGAGCTCTACAGGTGTCTCCAAAGGTAGATGTTGGGTTGGCGTATTTCGAGATTAGGATTTGTCACTCCGATTGTCGGAGAGGTATCTCTGGGCCCTCTCGGTAATGCACATCACATAAGCCTTGCAAGCATTGTAACTAATGAGTTAGTTGCGAGATGATGTATTACAGAACGAGTAAAGAGACTTGCCGGTAACGAGATTGAACTAGGTATTGGATACCGACGATCGAATCTCGGGCAAGTAACATACCGATGACAAAGGGAACAACGTATGTTGTTATGCGGTCTGACCGATAAAGATCTTCGTAGAATATGTAGGAGCCAATATGGGCATCCAGGTCCCGCTATTGGTTATTGTCCGGAGATATGTCTCAGTCATGTCTACATTGTTCTCGAACCGTAGGGTCCGCACGCTTAACGTTACGATGACAGTTATTATGAGTTTATACATTTTGATGTACCGAAGTTAGTTCGGAGTCCCGGATGTGATCACGGACATGACGAGGAGTCTCGAAATGGTCGAGACATAAAGATTGATATATTGGACGACTATATTCGGACACCGGAAGGGTTCCGGAGAAGTTTCGGATAAAACCGGAGCACCGGGGGTTTACCGGAACCCCCCGGGGGGTTAATGGGCCTTATGGGCCTAATGTGGAGAAGAGGAAGGGGCTGCCAGGGCAGGCTGCACGCCCCCTCTCCCCCTAGTCCGAATTGGACAAGGAGGGAGGGGCGGTGCCCCCCCTTCCTATTCTCCCTCCACCTCTCCTAGTTGGACAAGGAACGGGAGGGGAGTCCTACTCCCGGTAGGAGTAGGACTCCTCCTGCGCGCCTCCCCTTGGCCGGTCGCACCGCCCCCCTTGGATCCTTTATATACGGGGGCAGGGGGCACCTCTAGACACACAAGTTGATCCACGTGATCATTCCTTAGCCGTGTGCGGTGCCCCCTGCCACCATATTCCACCTCGGTCATATCGTTGTAGTGCTTAGGCGAAGCCCTGCGTCGGTAGAATATCATCATCGTCATCACGCCGTTGTGCTGACGGAACTCATCCCCGAAGCTTTGCTGGATCGGAGCCCGGGGAGCGTCATCGGGCTGTACGTGTGCTAAGAACTCAGAGGTGCCAGAGTAACGGTGCTTGGATCGGTCGGACCGGGAAGACGTACGACTACTTCCTCTACGTTGCGTCAACGCTTCCGCTGTTGATCTACAAGGGTACGTAGATCACACTCTCCCCTCTCGTTGCTATGCATCACCATGATCTTGCGTGTGCGTAGGAAAATTTTGAAATTACTACGAAACCTAACAGTGGCATCCGAGCCAGGTTTTATGGTTTGATGTTATATGCACGAGTAGAACACAAGTGAGTTGTGGGCGATATAAATCATACTGCCTACCAGCATGTCATACTTTGGTTCGGCGGTATTGTTAGATGAAGCGGCCCGGACCGACATTACGCGTACGCTTACGCGAGACCGGTTCTCCCGACGTGCTTTGCACAAAGGTGGCTTGCGGGTGACTGTTTCTCCAACTTTAGTTGAAGCGAGTGTGGCTACGCCCGGTCCTTGCGAAGGTTAAAACGACATCAACTTGACAAACTATCATTGTGGTTTTGATGCATAGGTGAGATTGGTTCTTGCTTAAGCCCGTAGCAGCCACGTAAAACTTGCAACAACAAAGTAGAGGACGTCTAACTTGTTTTTGCAGGGCATGTTGTGATGTGATATGGTCAAGACATGATGCTGAATTTTATTGTATGAGATGATCATGTTTTGTAACCGAGTTATCAGCAACTGGCAGGAGCCATATGGTTGTCGCTTTATTGTATGCAATGCAATCGCGATGTAATGCTTTACTTTATCACTAAGCGGTAGCGATAGTCGTGGAAGCATAAGATTGGCGAGACGACAACGATGCTACGATGGAGATCAAGGTGTCGCACCGGTGACGATGGTGATCATGACGGTGCTTCGGAGATGGAGATCACAGTCACAAGAGGATGATGGCCATATCATATCACTTATATTGATTGCATGTGATGTTTATCTTTTATGCATCTTATCTTGCTTTGATTGACGGTAGCATTATAAGATGATCTCTCACTAATTATCAAGAAGTGTTCTCCCTGAGTATGCACCGTTGCGAAAGTTCTTCGTGCTGAGACACCACGTGATGATCAGGTGTGATAGGCTCTACGTTCAAATACAACGGGTGCAAAACAGTTGCACACGCGGAATACTCAGGTTATACTTGACGAGCCAAGCATATACAGATATGGCCTCGGAACACGGAGACCGAAAGGTCGAGCGTGAATCATATAGTAGATATGATCAACATAGTGATGTTCACCAATGAAACTACTCCATCTCACGTGATGATCGGACATGGTTTAGTTGATTTGGATCACGTGATCACTTAGAGGATTAGAGGGATGTCTATCTAAGTGGGAGTTCTTAAGTAATTTGATTAATTGAACTTAAATTTATCCTGAACTTAGTACCTGATAGTATCTTGCTTATTTATGTTTGATTGTAGATAGATGGCTCGTGCTGTTGTTCCGTTGAATTTTAATGTGTTCCTTGAGAAAGCAAAGTTGAAAGATGATGGTAGCAATTACATGGACTGGGTCCGTAACTTGAGGATTATCCTCATTGCTGCACAGAAGAATTACGTCCTGGAAGCACCGCTGGGTGCCAGGCCTGCTGCTGGAGCAACACCAGATGTTATGAACGTCTGGCAGAGCAAAGCTGATGACTACTCGATAGTTCAGTGTGCCATGCTTTACGGCTTAGAATCGGGACTTCAACGATGTTTTGAACGTCATGGAGCATATGAGATGTTCCAGGAGTTGAAGTTAATATTTCAAGCAAATGCTCGGATTGAGAGATATGAAGTCTCCAATAAGTTCTATAGCTGCAAGATGGAGGAGAACAGTTCGGTCAGTGAGCATATACTCAAAATGTCTGGGTATAATAATCACTTGATTCAATTGGGAGTTAATCTTCCAGATGATTGCGTCATTGACAGAATTCTCCAATCACTGCCACCAAGCTACAAGAGCTTCGTGATGAACTATAATATGCAAGGGATGAACAAGACTATTCCCGAGCTCTTCGCAATGCTGAAAGCTGCGGAGGTAGAAATCAAAAAGGAGCATCAAGTGTTGATGGTCAACAAGACCACTAGTTTCAAGAAAAAGGGCAAAGGGAAGAAGAAGGGGAACTTCAAGAAGAACAGCAAGCAAGTTGCTGCTCAAGAGAAGAAACCCAAATCTGGACCTAAGCCTGAAACTGAGTGCTTCTACTGCAAGCAGACTGGTCACTGGAAGCGGAACTGCCCCAAGTATTTGGCGGATAAGAAGGATGGCAAGGTGAACAAAGGTATATGTGATATACATGTTATTGATGTGTACCTTACTAATGCTCGCAGTAGCACCTGGGTATTTGATACTGGTTCTGTTGCTAATATTTGCAACTCGAAACAGGGACTACGGATTAAGAGAAGATTGGATAAGGACGAGGTGACGATGCGCGTGGGAAACGGTTCCAAAGTCTATGTGATCGCGGTCGGCACGCTACCTCTACGTCTACCTTCGGGATTAGTATTAGACCTAAATAATTGTTATTTGGTGCCAGCGTTGAGCATGAACATTATATCTGGATCTTGTTTAATGTGAGACGGTTATTCATTTAAATCAGAGAATAATGGTTGTTCTATTTATATGAGTAATATCTTTTATGGTCATGCACCCTTGAAGAGTGGTCTATTCTTGTTGAATCTCGATAGTAGTGATACACATATTCATAATATAGAAGCCAAAAGATGCAGAGTTGATAATGATAGTGCAACTTATTTGTGGCACTGCCGTTTAGGTCATATCGGAATAAAGCGCATGAAGAAACTCCATACTGATGGACTTTTGGAACCACTTTATTATGAATCACTTGGTACTTGCGAACCGTGCCTCATGGGCAAGATGACTAAAACACCGTTCTCCGGTACTATGGAGAGAGCAACAGATTTATTGGAAATCATACATACAGATGTATGTGGTCCAATGAATGTTGAGGCTCGTGGCGGATATTGTTATTTTCTCACCTTCACAGATGACTTAAGCAGATATGGGTATATCTACTTAATGAAACATAAGTCTGAAACATTTGAAAAGTTCAAAGAATTTCAGAGTGAAGTTGAAAATCATCGTAACAAGAAAATAAAGTTTCTACGATCTGATCATGGAGGAGAATATTTGAGTTAAGAGTTTGGTGTACATTTGAAAAATTGTGGAATAGTTTCGCAACTCACGCCACCCGGAACACCACAGCGTAATGGTGTGTCCGAACGTCGTAATCGTACTTTACTAGATATGGTGCGATCTATGATGTCTCTTACTGATTTACCGCTATCGTTTTGGGGATACGCTCTAGAGATGGCCGCATTCACGTTAAATAGGGCACCATCAAAATCCGTTGAGACGACGCCTTATGAACTGTGGTTTGGCAAGAAACCAAAGTTGTTGTTTCTGAAAGTTTGGGGCTGTGATGCTTATGTGAAAAAGCTTCAACCTGATAAGCTCGAACCCAAATCGGAGAAATGTGTCTTCATAGGATATCCAAAGGAAACTATTGGATACACCTTATATCACAGATCCGGAGGCAAGACTTTTGTTGCTAAATTCGGAAACTTTCTGGAGAAGGAGTTTCTCTCGAAAGAAGTGGGAGGAAAGTAGAACTTGACGAGGTAACTGTACCTGCTCCCTTATTGGAAAGTAGTACATCATAGAAAACTGTTTCAGTGACACCTACACCAGTCAGTGAGGAAGCTAATGATGATGATCATGAAACTTCAGATCAAGATACTACTGAACCTTGTAGATCAACCAGAGTAAGATCCATGCCAGAGTGGTACGGTAAACCTATTCTGGAAGTCATGCTACTAGATCATGATGAACCTACGAACTATGAAGAAGCGATGGTGAGCCCAGATTCCGCAAAATGGCTTGAAGCCATGAAATCTGAGATGGGATCCATGTATGAGAACAAAGTATGGACTTTGGTTGACTTGCCCGATGATCAGCAAGCAATTGAGAATAAATGGATCTTCAAGAAGAAGACTGACGCTAACGGTAATATTACTGTCTACAAAGCTCGACTTGTCGCAAAAGGTTTTCGACAAGTTCAAGGGGTTGACTACGATGAGACCTTCTCACCCGTAGTGATGCTTAAGTCTGTCCGAATCATGTTAGCAATTGCCGCATTTTATGATTATGAAATTTGGCAGATGGATGTCAAAACTGCATTCCTGAATGGATTTCTGGAAGAAGAGTTGTATATGATGCAACCGGAAGGTTTTGTCGATCCAAAGGGAGCTAACAAAGTGTGCAAGCTCCACCGATCCATTTATGGACTGGTGCAAGCCTCTCGGAGTTGGAATAAACGTTTTGATAGTGTGATCAAAGCATTTGGTTTTATACAGACTTTCGAAGAAGCTTGTATTTACAAGTGAGTGGGAGCTCTGTAGCATTTCTGATATTATATGTGGATGACATATTACTGATTGGAAATGATATAGAATTTCTGGATAGCATAAAGGGATACTTGAATAAGAGTTTTTCAATGAAAGACCTCGGTGAAGCTGCTTACATATTAGGCATAAAGATCTATAGAGATAGATCAAGACGCCTAATTGGACTTTCACAAAGCACATACCTTGACAAAATTCTAAAAAAGTTCAAAATGGATCAAGCAAAGAAAGGGTTCTTGCCTGTGTTACAAGGTGTGAAGTTGAGTCAGACTCAATGCCCGACCACTGCAGAAGATAGAGAGAAAATGAAAGATGTTCCCTATGCTTCAGCCATAGGCTCTATCAGGTATGCTATGTTGTGTACCATACCTGATGTGTGCCTTGCCATAAGTTTAGCAGGGAGGTACCAAAGTAATCCAGGAGTGGATCACTGGACAGCGGTCAAGAACATCCTAAAATACCTGAAAAGGACTAAGGATATGTTTCTCGTATATGGAGGTGACAAAGAGCTCATCGTAAAAGGTTACGTTGATGCAAGCTTTGACACTGATCTGAACGATTCTAAATCGCAGACCGGATACGTGTTTACATTAAATGGTGGAGCTGTCAGCTGGTGCAGTTCTAAACAAAGCGTCGTAGCGGGATCTACATGTGAAGCAGAGTACATAGCTGCTTCGGAAGCAGCAAATGAAGGAGTCTGGATGAAGGAGTTCATATCCGATCTAGGTGTCATACCTAGTGCATCGGGTCCAATGAAAATCTTTTGTGACGATACTGGTGCAATTGCCTTGGCAAAGGAATCCAGATTTCACAAGAGAACCAAGCACATCAAGAGACGCTTCAATTCCATCCGGGATCTAGTCCAGGTGGGAGACATAGAGATTTGCAAGATACATACGGATCTGAATGTTGCAGACCCATTGACTAAGCCTCTTCCACGAGCAAAACATGATCAGCACCAAGACTCCATGGGTGTTAGAATCATTACTTCGTAATCTAGATTATTGACTCTAGTACAAGTGGGAGACTGAAGGAAATATGCCCTAGAGGCAATAATAAAGTTATTATTTATTTCCTTATATCATGGTAAATGTTTATTATTCATGCTAGAATTGTATTAACAGGAAACATAATACATGTGTGAATACATAGACAAACTTAGTGTCACTAGTATGCCTCTACTTGACTAGCTCGTTAATCAAAGATGGTTATGTTTCCTAACCATGAACAAAGAGTTGTTATTTGATTAACGGGGTCACATCATTATGTGAATGATCTGATTGACATGACCCATTCCATTAGCTTAGCACCCGATCGTTTAGTATGTTGCTATTGCTTTCTTCATGACTTATACATGTTCCTATAACTATGAGATTATGCAACTCCCGTTTGCCGGAGGAACACTTTGTGTGCTACCAAACGTCACAACGTAAATGGGTGATTATAAAGGAGCTCTACAGGTGTCTCCAAAGGTAGATGTTGGGTTGGCGTATTTCGAGATTAGGATTTGTCACTCCGATTGTCGGAGAGGTATCTCTGGGCCCTCTCGGTAATGCACATCACATAAGCCTTGCAAGCATTGTAACTAATGAGTTAGTTGCGAGATGATGTATTACAGAACGAGTAAAGAGACTTGCCGGTAACGAGATTGAACTAGGTATTGGATACCGACGATCGAATCTCGGGCAAGTAACATACCGATGACAAAGGGAACAACGTATGTTGTTATGCGGTCTGACCGATAAAGATCTTCGTAGAATATGTAGGAGCCAATATGGGCATCCAGGTCCCGCTATTGGTTATTGTCCGGAGATATGTCTCAGTCATGTCTACATTGTTCTCGAACCGTAGGGTCCGCACGCTTAACGTTACGATGACAGTTATTATGAGTTTATACATTTTGATGTACCGAAGTTAGTTCGGAGTCTCGGATGTGATCACGGACATGATGAGGAGTCTCGAAATGGTCGAGACATAAAGATTGATATATTGGACGACTATATTCGGACACCGGAAGGGTTCCGGAGAAGTTTCGGATAAAACCGGGGCACCGGGGGTTTACCGGAACCCCCCTGGGGGGTTAATGGGCCTTATGGGCCTAATGTGGAGAAGAGGAAGGGGCTCCCAGGGCAGGCCGCGCGCCCCCTCTCCCCCTAGTCCGAATTGGACAAGGAGGGAGGGGCAGCGCCCCCCCCCTTTCCTATTCTCCCTCCACCTCTCCTAGTTGGACAAGGAACGGGAGGGGAGTCCTACTCCCGGTAGGAGTAGGACTCCTCCTGTGCGCCTCCCCCTGGCCGGCCGCACCCCCCCCCTTGGATCCTTTATATACGGGGGCAGGGGAGCACCTCTAGACACACAAGTTGATCCGCGTGATCGTTCCTTAGCCGTGTGCGGTGCCCCCTGCCACCATATTCCACCTCGGTCATATCGTTGTAGTGCTTAGGCGAAGCCCTGCGTCGGTAGAATATCATCATCGTCATCACGCCATTGTGTTGACGGAACTCATCTCCGAAGCTTTGCTGGATCGGATCCCGGGGAGCGTCATCGGGCTGTATGTGTGCTAAGAACTCGGAGGTGCCGGAGTAACGGTGCTTGGATCGGTTGGATCGGGAAGACGTACGACTACTTCCTCTTTGTTGCGTCAACGCTTCCTCTATTGATCTACAAGGGTACGTAGATCACACTCTCCCCTCTCGTTGCTATGCATCACCATGATCTTGCATGTGCTTAGGAAAATTTTGAAATTACTACGAAACCCAACATAATCAACATGTTGTCGTCCTCGGGCATCTCGAGTATAACAAAGTCAGTCAAAATAGTAACATTAGCAACAACAACGGGCACATCCTCACAGATATCGATAGGTATGGCAGTTGATTTGTCAGCCATTTACAAGGATATTTCAGTAGGTGTGAGTTATTCAAATCAAGTCTTTTACATAAAGAGAAAGGCATAACACTAACACCAACTCCTAAATAACACAAAGCAGTTTTCACATAATTCTTTTTGATGGAGCAATGTATAGTTGGTATTCCCGGATCTTCAAGTTTTTTAGGTACTCCATCTTTAAAAGTATAATTAGCAAGAATAGTGGAGATTTTAGCTTCCGGTATTTTTCTCTTATTAGTGATGATGTCTTTCATATACTTTGCATAAGGAGGCATTTTCAAGATATCAGTCAAGCGAGTACGCAAAAAGACTGGCCTCAACATTTCAACAAAGTGCTCAAATTCTTCATCATCTTTCTTTTTAGTTGACTTAGGTGGAAAAGGCATAGGTTTTTGAACCCATGGTTCTCTTTCTTTACCATGTTTTCTAGCTACAAAGTCTCTTTTATCAGATCTGTTATTCTTAGGTTGTGGGTTATCAAGATCAACAGGTGGTTCTATCTCAACATCATTGTCTGGTTCTTTATTATTTGTTTGAGTGTCTTCATGAACCTCATCATTATATTTTTCATTATCACTAGGTGACTGTTCATTACCAGACTGAGTTTCAGCATCAGAGAGAGAAGTTTCATTATCATTATCTGGAGGTTTTTCTATTTCAAGTTTACTAGAAGCATGCAAAGTCCTATCATTTTTCTTTTTCTTTTTCTTTCTAGAAGGACTAGGTGCATCAGTGTTAACTCTTTGTGAATCTTGTTCAATTCTTTTTGGGTGTCCTTCAGGATAAAGTGGTTCCTGAGTCATTTTACCTCCTCTATTTGCAACTCTAACAGCAAAATCATGTATATTATTATTCATTTCATCAAGCAACTCTCTTTGAGATTTAGCAACTTGTTCCAGCTGAGTGTGAACCATAGAAGCATGTTTTCCGACACCTCTAACATCATTTGAGATTCTAAATAACAAGTCACTCAAGCGAGCAATTATGTCAGAATTATATTTCAATTGTTTCATAACATTTGCATTGAAGTGATCTTGTTTTCTAATATAGTTTTCAAACTCATAAAGGCATTGGCTAGGGTGCATATTGTGAGGATTTTCATTATCAGTGAACTTCATTAGAGAATTTACCTCTACCACCTCAGGTAGTGGTGGTGTATTAAGCCCATGTATTTCTTCAGTAGGAGGTAAATTTTTAACATCCTCAACTTTAATACCTTTTTCCTTCATAGATTTCTTTGCCTCTTGCATGTCTTCAGGACTGAGATATAATATACCCCTCTTCTTCGGATTGGGTTTAACCGGTGGTTTAGGAAGAGTCCAATCATCATATTTTTTCAATATATTATTCAATAATTCTTTAGCTTGTCCAACAGTTTGTTCCCTGAAAACACATCCAGCACAACTATCTAGGAAGTCCCTAGAAGCATCGGTTAGTCCATTATAGAAGATATCAAGTATTTCATTTTTGGGCAAACCATTAAGTAATTGGCAAAGCCTCCCCCAAGCTTGTGGGAGACTCTCTTCTGTAGTTTGCACAAAGTTAAATATTTCCTATAAAGCAGCTTGTTTCTTATGAGCAGGGAAATATTTTTCAGAGAAGTAATAAATCATATCCTGGGGACTACGCACACAGCCAGGAGCAAGAGTATTGTACCAAGATTTAGCATCACCCTTTAATGAGAACGGAAATAATTTGAGAATAAAGTAATAGCGAGTCTTCTCATCATGAGTAAAAAGAGTGGCTATATCATTCAACTTAGTAAGATGTGCCACAACAGTTTCAGTTTCATAACCATGAAAAGGATCAGATTCAACCAAAGTAATTAACTCTAGGTTAACACAGAATTCATAATCCTGGTCATCGACAAAGATAGGTGAAGTAGCAAACTTAGGGTCATATTTCATTCTAGCATTCGGAGATTTTTCTTTATACTTGCATAATAATTTCTCTAGATCATCTCTATCCTTACAAGCAAGAATATCTGTAGTTGTCTCCTCATTCATAACATAACCTTCTGGTACTTTAGGCAATTCATATCTAGGAAGGCTAGTTCTAGCAGGTGTTTCGGGAGTTTCAGTTTCAAGCTCATCATCAGATTCAACAACATCATGTTGTATTACTCTAGCAATTAATTTGTTCATCAAGAAAGTCACCAAGTGGGACATCATGCTTCTCAAGCAAGGTACTAGAATCATCATAAGTATCATTCATAGTAGAAGTAGCATCATCAATAACTTGTGACATATTAGAATTAATAGCATGTGGTGGTGTTGCAAGTTTACTAATAATAAAAGGTGAATCTAAAGCAGAACTGGATGGCGGTTCCTTACCTTCCCTCGTCTTTGAGGGAAAAATCTTAGTCTTAGCATCCTTGAGATTCTTCATAGTGATAATTTAATAATAATCCCAAGTGGCTCGACAAATTTAGCTATGCTTCCCGGCAACGGCGCCAGAAAAAGGTCTAGATAACCCACAAATATAGGGGATCGCAACAGTTTTCGAGGGTAGAGTATTCAACCCAAATTTATAGATTCGACACAAGGGGAGCCAAATAATATTTGAAGGTATTAGCATCTGAGTTGTCAATTCAACCACAGCTGGAGATTAATTATCTGCAGCAAAGTGATCAGTAGAAAAGTAGTATGATAGTTTTGATAGTAGTGACAGCAGTAATAGTAACGGTAACAGTGATAGCAGTAATTTTGTAGCAAGTGTAATCATGATGATAACAATAGTAACTTAGCAAGAACAATATAAGATAAATTTGTAGGCATTGGATCGGTGACTTGTTGGATGATATTCATCATGAGACAGTTATAACCTAGGGCGATACGGCACTAGCTCTAGTTCATCAATATAATGTAGGCATGTATTTCGTAAATAGTCATACATGCTTATGGAAAGAACTTGCATGACATCTTTTGTCCTACCCTCCCGTGGCAGCGGGTTCATATTGGAAACTAAGGGATATTAAGGCCTCCTTTTAATATAGAACCAGAACAAAGCACTAACACATAGTGAACACATGAACTCCTCAAACTACGGTCATCACCAAGAGTGGTCCTGACTATTGTCACTCCGGGGTTGCCGGATCATAACACATAGTAGGTGACTATAACTTGCAAGATCGAATCTAGAACATGGATATAATGGTGATAACACAAATGGTTCAGATCTGAGTTCATGGCACCCGAGCCCAGAGTGACAAGCATTAAGCATGGAAAAGTCATAGTAACATCAACCTTAGAACATAGTGGATACTAGGGATCAAGCCCTAACAAAACTAACTCGATTACATGATGAATCTCATCCAACTCCTCACCGACCATCGAGCCTACGAAGGAATTACACACTCCCGGTGAGGAGCATCAAGGAATTGGTGATGGAGAAGGGTTGGTGATGATGAAGAACGAAGATCCCCCTCTCCGGAGCCCCAAACGGACTCCAGATCTGGCCTCCCGATGAAGAACAGGAGGTGACAACGGCTCTATCTCGTGGACCGCGATAATTCTTTCTCCTTGATATTTTTCTGGAAAAATAATATTTATAGCATCGGTTTCAGGGTCTGTGGGGCCACCAGGTGGGGACAACCCACCTGGGCGCGCCATGGTGGCTTGTGCCTACCCAGGTGCCCCCTCTAGTGGGTCTTGGCTCCAGGAATTCTTGTTTATTGTATAAAAATTCCTCGTAAAGTTTCGTTCCATTCTGAGAACTTCTATTTCTGCACAAAAACAACACCATGGCAGTTCTGCTGAAAACAACGTCAGTCTGGGGTTAGTTTCATTCAAATCATGCAAATTAGAGTGCAAAACAAGAGGAAAAGCTTTAGGAAAAGTAGATACGTTGCAGACGTATCAGGAGCGAAAGAAGTGGCGGACGGGCACCGCATCCTCGGGCTTATACGCCTACATTGGGGTGGCCCGAGATTGGAGGGGGAAGATACGGCGGTGGAGCATGACGTTCACCAGGTCCATGATAACCCACAAGTATAGGGGATCACAATAGTTTTCAAGGGTAGAGTATTCAACCAAAATTTATTGATTCAACACAAGAAGAGCCAAAGAATATTCTCAAGTATTAGCAGCTGAGTTGTCAATTCAACCACACCTGAAAGACTTGATATCTTCAACAAAATATTTAGTAGCAAAGTAGTATGGAAGTAACGGTAACAGTGGAAAAAGTAGCAGTAGCAGTTTTGTAGCAGTTGTAATAGTGACAATGGAAAAGGAACGAAGCAAGGATCAATATGAAACGAGCTCGTAGGCAATGGATCAATGATGGATAATTATGTCGGATGACATTCATCATGCAACAGTTATAACACAGAGTGACACAGAACTAGCTCCAATTCATCAATATAATGTAGGCATGTACTCCGAATATAGTGATACGTGCTTATGGAAAAAAAACTTGCATGACATCTTTTGTCCTACCCTCCCGTGGCAGCGGGTCCTATTGGAAACTAAGGGATATTAAGGCCTCCTTTTAATAGAGTATCAAACCAAAGCATTAGCACTTAATGAATACATGAACTCCTCAAACTACGGTCATCACCGGGAAGTGTCCCAACTATTGCCACTTCGGGGTTGCCGGATCATAACACATAGTAGGTGACTATAAATTGCAAGATACGATCAAGAAGACAAATATATTCATGAAAACATAATAGGTTCAGATCTAAAAGCATGGCACCGGGCCCTAGTGACAAGCATTAAGCATAGCAAAGTCATAGCAACATCAATCTTAGAACATAGTGGATACTAGGGATCAAACCCAAACAAAACTAACTCGATTACATGGTAGATCCCATCCAACCCATCACCGTCCAGCAAGCCTACGATGGGATTACTCACACATGACGATGAGCATCATGAAATTGGTGATGGAGGATGGTTGATGATGACGATGGCGATGATTTCCCCTCTCTAGATCCCAAAACGGACTCCAGATATGCCCTCCTGAGGAAGAACAGGGCTTGGCGGCGGCTCCGTATCGTAAAACATGATGAATCCTTCTCTTTGATATTTTTCTCCCCGAACATGAATATATGGAGTTAGAGTTGAGGTCGGTGGAGGTCCAGGGGGCCCACAAGGATATAGGGCACGCCCTCCACCCTTGTGGCCAGGGTGTGGGCCCCTTCGGTTGATTCTTCTGCCCATATTTTTTATTTATTCCAAAACTGATCTCCTTGAATTTTTCAGGTCATTCTGAGAACATTTATTTCTGCACCAAAATAACACCATGGCAATTCTGCTGAAAACAGCGTCAGTCCGGGTTAGTTCCAATCAAATCATGCAAGTTAGAGTCCAAAACAAGGGCAAAAGAGTTTGGATAAGTACATAGGGTGGAGACGTTCCAGTCCACCAGCTGGAGGTCCTTCTTGTCTAAGGATGGCAATTTTACCTGTGGGTACGGGTACCCACGGATATTGTACCCACATGGGAGGGTTTGGGAACAATTTTATTCCCACGGGTAGTACCCGTACCCTACCCATTAAGTCATGGGTAGGGCACGGGTATAGCCTCTTACCCATAGATATACCCATACCCTACCAATTTATATATACATGTGAACCTTACCCATGCTTCAGAAGTGTACCTATCTTAAAGTTGTATCGTGAGCTTGTGAACCTTTGTTAAAGTTGTCACCAATCACCGAGAACGCCGGAACCTTGGCCTGACCAGTAGCGAGTGGATCAATGATGTAAAACCAATCGCGCTACCACTTCTTGATGATCCCTATGAAGGTTCCTTTGAACCAGCCCACCTTCTGGTTCTTGAGATCATGGCGCCCCCGCACTCTGCGAGTTCGGAGCCGCTGGATCTCGGCTTTATGCCGAAGATCTTTGGCCACAATCTGAAGTGCGGCTCGATGCAGAGGAAGGCCTCACAGACAGTGATGAAGGAGGCGAGGTGGAAGAATGGAGTTTGGGGATATATGGTGGAAATCCAACCCGTAAAAGAACATGATCCCATGCACGAAAGGGTGCAGCGGTGTCATGGAATTGTCACGACAGATGTCCTAGTGTGAGGACTTAGACGTGAGGCCAACACATCTATGTAGTAGCTTGAGAGGGGTTGATCGGAATCGAGAGACGCAATGCAAGATAAGGCTTTAGACAGCTTCGGCCCCCGGGAAACATCATCCGGTAATAGCCCTACATGATGTTTGTGGCTAGGTCTCATTATGCTCATGAGGGAGACGCTGCATAAGTCGGCTCCCCTTTAGTTGTGTCTAGCCCTAAAGATTATTTTCTTTTCCCTCTTGGGGTGCCCTACCCCTCCTTATATAAGCTGAAGGGGCGGGTTACATGTAGATTCCAACTCAGACTTAAGACTTAACTATTCTAACTTCTCTTCACGGACTCCTCTCCATGGGATTCTTAACTGTCTGGCTTAACTGCCATGCTTAATTGTCTGGCTTAAACAATCTAACGGCTTACAGTAAACAATCTGCTGGCTTACAATCTTCCAGCTTAACATCTGGCTTAAATAGTCTGCCGGCTTACAGTAAACAATCTGCCGGCTTACAGTATTCCAGCTTAACATCTGGCTTAAACAATCTGCCGGCTTATAGTAAACAATCTGTCGGATCATACCAATGAAATACCAAGTCCCAGCCGGGTCATATCTCCGGCCGGGTCATACCGCAGGGTATATCCCCGACAGCCCCCAGTTTAATTTGGATTTATCCATGTTAAACTGATCCTGTAAACAAAACACAAGAACAATTTTAGAAGGTTATGCTCTGGTTTAAATATTCTTGTAAGCCAGCACCTGAACATCCTTAAATCCTTGTTATTTCCTTCTTCTAGAAAATCTGGGTCAATAAGCCAATTTCATAATCAATTTGCTGACACTGGTTTCTCAGAGAGAAAAATTGTGAAGACTAATTCATTTGACTCAGCTCCCAATGCTTAAAAATATTGGTCTTGAAATACTCATCTAATCATTAGCCGGCTTAAAATGTAAATCTAGCCAATTTATGATTACCAAAATTGTCGGGTTATAAACAGATGAGGCCAGGTCAAAACTAAGAAATTTGAAGATTTCTCTCCTTCATATCCATATTACCTGTAGCCCCCAAGTCTTGAGCAGAGCAAAGCGATGACTTAAGACTTGTTTAAATATTACCACTTCGAAGAAATCCATGTTGTTCATCTTAATCACTAGTCAGAACTGGGTATTCCACATATATAGGCCCCAACTGTCAGGTTGTCATGCTTGCAGCAATCTGGGACTCAAAATTGCCTTATGCTCATAAAAACTTCAACTAGTATAACCCCCAAGGGCTGGGTCATTATGCAATAATGAGCATGGACTTTGTAGATATGATCATGTGGATTTGAACAGCAATGTGTAGCCCCCATTGGTCGGCTCAGTAAGATAATACCGAGCTGGGACTTTATATAAACTTTATCAAAAATAACATTATGTGATGTAACCCCCATCATGGGGCTTGAACCCACGTCCACAAGGTTAAGAGCTTTGTGCTTTACCAACTGAGCAGTGGACCATTCAATATAATGAAATGAGGCTTGTGTACCATGAATTTCCGATAGAAGCAATTGGTAGCCCCCAAGGGCTGGCTCATTACAATGTGATGAGTCGGGTCTTCAATAAGTTGATCAAAAAATGACTTTGCATTAGCCCCCAAGTACCATGGTGCATGCTGGCAGTGAAATGGTACTTGTATATTTTATGTAATTTCAACTTGAATAATGTAGCCCCCAACTGTCGGGTCGTAAGCCTGCAGCGACTCGGGACTATTCCTTCCATTGTAGAATAAATCATATCCATTGATAAAATAATATCCATTGCGCTAAAGCGACTTTGAAAACCTCAATCATAATACTGGTTATTGATAACCATAATAAAAATCCAGCCATGTTTGGCTATTAAAGATTTGAATAATATAACCTAGTTTGAAAACCGATTTCTGTGATATTTGATCATACTATCGACTTATCAAACCAGTGCAGTAAGGGTGATAACCCAACAATTTGAGGACATAATGCTCTGTTAAAGCCAGGCCGGGTTAATAAACATCGGATATTATATTATCTCATACTGGTGACTTATAGTCGAAAGCCAGGCCGGGTTAATAAACACCGGATAATTTCTCATCATACACTGGCAAGCAACTTATAGTCCAAAGCCAGGCCGGGTTAATAAACACCGGATAATTTCTCATCATACCCTGGCGACTTATAGTCAAAAGCCAGGTCGGGTTAATAAACACCGATGAATTATAATCACAAAGCTTTATAAGCCTCATCAAATAAATCTCAAAAATAAAATCCATCGAATAAAACCAGACGCAAAACGAGGCTTTTCATGGGCTGCTAGGACGAAAATCGAGGCTTTTCATGGGTTGCCAGGCCATTGAGTTAAACCGATTTACAAACCTTATAAGATGGACCTCACATAACCAATCATCGTTTTAACTTTGACAAGTTCAGGGTCTGCATAAGATTGACTTGTCAAACGTTCCGTGGGTCATTCCAGGATTACCTGGGTGGAGTGGCTTACTTAAAAAGGCAGGATAACCCGGGGTTTTAGGTAATACACATGGCTTCCAAGTCTGGCTTTTAAGCCTATTACAAGGGTTATAAAAACTCTTTGTTCTTTAGAACCAAAGAGACCCCAAGCAATATTTTGAGCTGTGCTCGGTGGGCACCTGTGTTTGAGTTGTGCTTTGCAACAGACTCTCTTTGGTCCCTTTAATTTTTCTGAGAACTCGAACTTGCGAGAGATGGATTTTTTTTTGAACCGGATGTTAAACCAGATATTGAGAGCTTCAAAGCTTTATGGGAGAGAGATGTCTCTTGAGCCGGATTTTAAACTGGAATTTTTCTGACGGCCTTTAAATTTTCATCAATATGGCAGCAACCTCCGGGACCGGGTTATCTTTCCCTCAATCGTCCTAGGGTCTTGAATCTCAACATGTTTGCTAAGTCATGTCATTGTAGCCCCCAAGTCTTAAGATAACTCGAGGAGCTGGCTTGAGACTCTCCATACTTTGACCGTGATATGAACCAGTGGATTGCTGGAAAATGTTGAATCTCGTTGGGTTAAAATTGACCCTGTCCATTGACCCATCTCACGTACGCAAGGGCCATAGCTTGATGGCCTCTTTTGTAATGACACATTGTTCTGCATAAGAAATTGCACAAACGAGAGTAATTGTTCTCGAAGAAAATAAAAATGTATCAATAAGAATCGATTGGACAGCTTTCACCTGATTTGTCTGGACGAAAAATGAGTTGTAGATAGCGTCCACAGATGACCTCCAGCAATTTCAACTATAATTTAACCACTCTCTCATGGCTGCGGTGGAGGTGGCGGCACCGGGCGGCTCAAAAAGGGACCCTTCGGGTCATGTTGACCATTGATTCTTTTAGCACTTTGTCCACTTTGACTTTTCTTTTCTGTTGTTCCAATCAGTGCAGGTGCATGGGAAGGGAGCAGCCTGTAGGGTCGTGGGCGGCCGGGTCAGCACCTGCTGGCTGGCGCAGGGCGTCTTAGAGGAGGCCAGGACAAGGGCAAGGCCTGAAGCGACGGGGAAGAGCCGGCACAGTGGCTGACCACGGAAGCGGGCAGAGCGGCTTGAAGTGGCTTCAAAACGGGGCGGCAGAGGGGCACCGGCGTCCGCGGGAGAGAGGACTTAGCGCGGGGGACGGCTGATGGTGATTTGGCAGCGCGGCAGTGTGGCAGCTCTCCTGCTGCAACTAAAAACATGGACAACAGCTCGTCTCGTGGGCGGAATCAAGGCTGGTCCGGCGTGGATGGACCATGGCAGTGAAGGCATGGCTCCGCGCTGTTGTAGCTTAGGTGGATTGATTAGAGCGGACGCCGGTGGTGTCTTGGCGCAGCGGCGACTCAACGGCCGGCTCAAACCATGGTAGTGGAGGCGAGACTTTGGCCGAGGTAGCACATAGTGGAGGCGGCTCAATGCACGACGATTTGTAGCTGAAGGCGGCACAGCGACCTCGGCAATAGAATGAGTCGAAGGCCGACGGATTGGGAATCCGGCGGAGGTGGCGGCTCAGGCCACAGAGGTGACTGCTCGAGGCCTTATCAGTGGTGGCATGAGGGCGAGGCAAAGGAGAAAACACGGCATAAAGGGCGGCCTGCGCTGTTGCTGGTAGCCCGCGAGTGGAGGCCGAGGCGGTTCGCAGTGTGGATGGCGATTTGATACTGAATCACAGTTTGACGAGATCATAGTGGAATTGCCGGCAACGGCGTCTCAAGGCGCGGTGAGCCTCGGCGGAGGTGGCGACTCATCCGCAGTGGAGACCCCGCGGCTTGGAGGCCGAATAGCGACTTGCGGCGCAAGAACCGACAGCGGAAGCCGGCCATGAAACTATAGCAACAAGGTTTGCTCGAGGTGGGCAGTGGCGACTTGAGGCGGCCATAGTAGAGGCTCAAGGTAACTCGCCAGCGGCGCAGGCAAAGGTCGGCGAGGCAGGGACTTGAAATTGGTGCGGATTGCGAAGTACGGCCGGTTGTTTGAAGCACAAGCTACTTGCGACCTGCATCAACTTGTGACTCGCAGATGACCACCGCAGGTGACCCGGCCATGAAGCAGAGGGAACAAACCAGCCGTGAGGCGAGGCCGACTCTTAGACAATGCCGGTGAGGTATGGTGGCAGCGGCGGGTCGGAAGTGAAGTAAATCACTGTGCGACCGACGACTCGGTAACGCGGTGATGGCAGCCTGACACATAGGTAGAACGCCGGAGGTTGAGCGCACCTGTAGCCGAGAGGCGTCGGGCGACTCATAAAGAGACGGCTCTCAGCGGCATCGGCCACAACACCGTGGCGACTCAGTGCAGAGATCAATGGTTTAGCCGGCCAGACAGTCTGTGGTGAAAGCGGCACGAGGCCGAGGCAAAATGTGATGGCACATTCAGGCCACGGCAACGGCGACTCGCGGTAGAAATGGCTACTTCAGACCAAGGTAAACCAGTCCGGCGCGGTCAGCTGTGAACGGAGATGCGGTGAGTCGGCAGGAGAGGCTAGGCGGCTTGAGGTCGGTGCCTTGGAACTGATGCACGCGAGGCAGGTCACGGACTAGCAGCGATTTTGGTTGACTACGAACTCTGAAACACACACGGGCTGGGACCTCCATCGAGACTGACTTTTTCTCTTTAATGATCGCGAGCTCCTCAATTCCTCAGAGCATGGATGGGACGACTTGCAGCAAGGGTGGCCCAGCGCTGCGGCTTACGCAGAGCCGGCGGGCGGGTCAGCGATGGAACACGAGTCCGCGGAGATGTCCGCTTCCGGGTCAGAGCATGCAGTCTTCAAACAATGAAATGCTAGTACTAGTAGTTGGTGATCTAGTACTGGTTTTTGAGCGGTGAAAACAGCAGAATCCGGCGTTTTGAAGATGGCCAGCTCAGGCTGCAACTCTCTGCAGCGGCGGCTCATGGTAACGGCAACCTCGAGGGGGCGACTCAGGGCCGGGCCCAAGGCGGTGGAGATTTAAGGGCGAAGTTGAGTCCGGGGCATCTTAGTATTGCCGTAGGCCAGCATCTCAGCTGAGGCAAGTCATCGGGGCAGCTTAACGAACAACAGGTACGGCTTCACGCGGGCTGGCGGCTTCAACGCCCGGCAGGGGCGACCCGGGGCGTGGCTCGGACGGCGGGCGCTTGTCTCACCGGAGACAGAGACGCGGTGGAGGTTTGGCCACGGCCGATGCGGAGAGCCCCCGGTCGCTCGAAAGCGAAGACAGAATCAGGGCCTCTCCACTTCCTGTCTTGACTGCCTGGGACTTCTTTTATTTCGCCGAGTCAACCTTCTTCTTTCCATATTTTGATTGTCTGAATCGAATCCGAGTTGAGGAAAATAGAAGTGCAGGCAGGTTCTAGACAATCTTGATCCGGCGAGGTGCGGGCAGTCTCGACCCGGCAACCCGTGGGACAGTCTTGATCCGGTCAGCTTGGAGAATCCTGACCCGCCTAGATTGAATCTGAACATGCTGTTTTCGACTGCTCTTTGATGATGTAGACCTTTCTGTTGCAGCCTTTTCTTCATCGGATGATATTTCTCGAGACGTGGGGTAGCTACTGAAAATTGCAAAACTTCTCAATCCCTTGGGAAGATCCCTCCAAGAACTCAACACCACCGTGCACGCGCCCCATGGTGGGCACCAACTATCGTGGAATTGTCATGGCAGATGTCCTAGTGTGAGGACTTAGACGTGAGGCCAATGCATATATGTAGTAGCTTGAGAGGGGTTGATCAGAATCGAGAGACGCAACGCAAGACAAGGGTTTAGATAGATTCGGGTCCCGGAAAACATCATCCGGTAATAGCCCTACATGCTGTTTGTGGCTAGGTCTCATTATGCTCATGAGGGAGACGCCACATAAGCCGGCTCCCCTTTACTTGTGTCTAGCCCTAAAGATTATTTTCTTCTCCCTCTTGGGGTGCCCTGCCCCTCCTTATATAAGCTGAAGGGGCGGTTTACATGTAGAGTCCAACTCGGACTTAAGACTTAACTATTCTAATTTCTCTTCACGGGCTCCTCTCCATGGGCTTCTCTCCATTAGCTTCTTAACGTCTTGGGCTTCTTAACTGTCTGGCTTAACTGCCATGCTTAACTGTCTGGCTTAAACAATCTGCCGGCTTACAGTAAACAATCTGCCGGCTTACAATCTGCCAGCTTCACATCTGGCTTAAATAGTCTGCGGCTTACAGTAAACAATCTGTCACCTTACAATCTGCCAGCTTAACTTCTGGCTTAAACTATCTTCCGGCTCCGGGTCATACTAATGAAATACCAAGTCCCAGCCGGGTCATATCTCCGGCCGGATCATACCGCGGGGTATATCCCCGACAAGCGGGAACCCAGACCTCTGATGAGGTAGGGAATGAACACAACCCTCTCCCAAGGATGGGGAGTGGGTACACACTGGTGTGGATCAGACACTCGAGTGCTAACCTTAGTGGGGATATACCCCGTGATGCGCAACTACAAGATGGTGCCCTCTGTAACGGAGGAGCTAGCCTAGTGTCCCTTGAGGGTATTCTCTACTATTGCGGGGGATGGAGCTGGGGAAGCGCCGAGGGAGAAAGATGAGTTCGGGATTTGATCTGGGTGCTGGAGCTCAAGAGACAATATGCATGGAGGAAGGCGAGTGTCTCTATCCCTTTGCTCTTATATAGGCTAACTAAAAGACCAAGAGTTCCTCAAGCCGCGCTGATGAAATCACCACTACCCATAAAAAGATGTTGTTATGCATATAGGGAAAAACAAAATCTTAATGATATCCCTTATAAAGAATGCATGATCTCCGTTTAGATGGGACGTGCCAATACGAGGATTTCCTGGGGCCGTAATTCTGGTGAGTAGTAACTGCCCGCCCATTCATGGGTAGTGTCGCTTCGATAAAGTTGTCAAGCTAGAGGCACTGTTTACACCTACGCGGCATGCCTTCAAGGCTAAGTAACCTCTTGTCTTCAGACGAAGAGTGAGTTTGGTTGGGTCCTGATCAAGAGACGCATTCCTTCGAGGAGTGGTCTATGGTGGCTTTGAATAAAGGAGAGTATTTCAAATTACCAAAAAGGGAACTCTTCTGTCATGCCAAGGACTTTGGATCCAAAGTTATTAAAATCGAAGAGGTCGTCCCCGACGTAGAAGATCAGTTCAGGGGGTACTGACAGTGTCCTGGACTAGGGGGTGCCAACCTAGTCGGCCCATAGTCCTCAGGTTGGGCCTGTAGGCCCTCATTCTTGTTCGGATGGACTCCGGAAGCTACACGCCTGGACGTGATCAAGACTGCATCTACCGAAGACTTGGCGTATACTCCAAGGCATCTCCTGCCGACTACCAACCATGTAACCCTAGGTGCCCTACCTAGCATGTATATAATTCAGGGTGTTTAGTCTGTAGAGGGAATCCAATCACAATTACATTCACCTAGCCTTAGGGTAAGATCTCTCCTGATGATCTCAAGGTAGATCAAGCTTGTACTCGATGCATCCTCATCAATATAATCAAAGCAGTACATAGGGTATTACCTCTTCGAGAGGGCCCGAACCTGGGTGAACACCTGTCTCTTTCGTCCCTATTATCACCGATTCGAGATCCACATTTCGGGACCCCCTACCCCGAGGTCTGCCGGTTTTGACACCGACAGCTAGGTTTGCTCGGATCTCTTGATTGTACGCATTGGAAATGATAGAACTGTCCAAAAAGCTCTACAAGGGCAATATCAGGGCCATGTTAAGAAGCCCACCATCATTCTTGAGGTTGTTGGGTCGCATGATCTTTAGATTTGGCATGCTTTTTTTGTCATGGCCGGGTCTCACAATGACATCAATGTGCTGCAACGATCATCATTGTTTGTGAGGCTGACTGAAGGAAAATCTCCTCCTTGCCACTGCACAGTCCATGGGAATGAGTACAACATGGGTTACTATCTGGTTAATGGTATATATTCTCCATGGGCTACCTTTGTCACCATCTCTAACCCAGTTGGCTAGAGAAAGTCTCACTTTGCCCCAAGACAAGAAGCAGCTAGAAAGGATTTTGAGAGTGCCTTTGGAGTTCTGTAGGCATGTTTTGCAATTTTTCGTGGATCAGCTAAACAATGGGATGTGGAGACCTTGTGGGAGGTGATGACATGTTGTGTGATTATGCACAACATGATCGTGGAGGATGGGGGTGAGGATGCTGTCGCAACTCTTGAATTTGAGAACATGGGTGATCATGTCGAACTTCCTGATCAGAATTCGGCCACATTTAAGAGTTTTTTCAAATGAATCAACAAATCTGGCATCAAGCAATTCATGTGCAACTCAAGGAATATCTAATTGAACATCTGTGGACGATTAAAGGGGACAACAATGTTTGAGTGTAATATTTGAACTTATTTAAGTAGAACTAGCTACCGCTACATTTGAACATTCAAACTATTGTAGACTATATATATGCGGCTATTTGAGTGTGCGGGCTAAAAATGTGGGATGGGATATATGTGGGCAACGTTGGATGGTCGCCTCCCACATCAGTGTCTGTGGACTGATCCCCCTGTCCGCAGAGGGATGCCAGAGCATATTTACGGCTCAACATTGCAGATGCTGTTAGTTAATAGACGTTTGTCTCTATCACAAAAAGTATATAAACTGGATATTCATGTGTGTAAAAACACAATATTTTTTGTTACTTTTGGTTTTTATCATTGCACAGTTTCAGCATGAAAAATATCATTGAGACTTGCTGAACAGGTCTCTTCTCCCATCACATGAGGCCCTATCCAGAATACAGATGTGTTTAGCATTTATCTCAAAGCATCTTCTCCCCCTACTTCAGATATCCGCCATACTCCCATCCACCAGCGATGACCATCTCGCGGTTTGCCTTCTCGTACGTGTCTCATTTATACCATAAAGATCATAGTATATAAGTCACTTGTTGCTTATTTAATTACCATAAAATTAAACTCGTATTAATTCTTGTGGCATATGTAAAAGCTAGCATCACTTCCTTCATGCGACGGGGATGTGGTTGCTACTCACCTCTAATTAGGTGGAGACTGGTTTTTTTATCAATCTTTGCCTTATTCAGACCAGTATTAGTTAATTCTGATTGAAAAGAGAGGTTAAGAATCATTTAAACGTCCTTTTTACAAGTAGTTGCTATAATTAGAATATTATGTATGGTCAAATGTACCCTTAATGAATGGACGGGTTCAGATAAAATATTTCTTCATGGGCAATCTTGAAACTCGTAAGGAACATATACATACAAACAACAGTACTCCCTCCGACCCAAATTACTTGTCACTCAAAAGGATGTATCTAGCACTGAAATGCGCTTAGATACATCCATTGTAAGGACAAATAATTTGTCTTGAAGGGAGTAACAGAGAATAGAAGACAATAAAATGCTAATACCACCAAGCACATGGCAACTACGCGCCAAATTATTTCACAGCTTTGACCCAACATTAAGCCAAGCCTGGAGATCATCCAAAATTTTATAACAGATGCACTTGAAAGTAGCACCCTATTGGTTGAATACACTGCAATTACATTCCTGCCAAACACGCCACCAAATCATCATCACGAGGGACTAAAAACACGTACGGTGTTGTTTCCTAACCTGATCCAGTTCCAGCACCCACCACCACTGCAGATTATGGGATGGTCTTAGGCTAAATTGGAACCAAAATTTCAACAAAGAAAGGTCATTGTGTGAAAACAATGGACCACATATTTAGTGCCGAGGTTGCAAAGAGTCAAAATTGGATTACGAGGCCACTTCCTCTTCGCAAGATTATCCGTAGTGAGGCATTTTCCTTGGATTGCCAACCAAGATTGTCTTTCGGCGGAATTTCGATTCTCAATATAAGCGATTGACAATATGACATTGGCTCAGATGCAAATCTACAAAATATGATATTGGTATGCAGGCTCAACAATATAACATTGGCTAGATGTCCACTTCCAAACGAAATTACCATGATCCTCGATAACAGAGTGGCAACAGACATGTGCCAAAGGTGCACAAATAGTGTCAACATGAGAACAAACCATGTGACAGAGTTGCCTCTATGTCAACGACATTAAGTTTCCATAAGAAATTAACCATACTCCCTCCGGTCCGGTGTGTAGGGATCACTACGAAAATCTATTTGTTCCAAAACTATTCCAACTTTAGACCCGATTAGGAGTTAATGGCTTGATTAATTCGTGTTATTGAATAGCATGCTAGCAATGCATGCGCTAGTTTCTTCCGTGTGGTTGGGCAGTTCTGTTGGGAGTACATGCAAAGAGCCCATGGTGATTGACGTGAGCGATTGGGTATCGTTTCCTCTCCCAGCAATAACTACACAAATTATGGAGGATTACACGCGATTATAAGCGGACGTATTGGCTGAAATAAATTGTTCGAGCTTTTCTCTCGCCGTATCGTTGTATGTCTAGGTCGCAACGCTCCATGTAGCGGGCATAATACACGAGAGCGGAGGGAGTAATACTTTTATGACTCCACATCTAAAAGTCTTCGTACAATTGCATAAGAGCATTTCCAACAGACGCGCAACCGCACGACGCACTAAAACCTTTTTACAACATGGAAACAACGTTTTTTGCGCACAGCAAGGCGCTTGCTCCAGCAGCCGCAGCAAAATATGGCGCACGCAAGCAGGTCCAGCAGGCGCGCTAATTTACAGCACGCGCGTGTAGCCGGCTGTAACATCCCAAAATTCTAAATTTTGGAATGTTAAAATAAATAGATAGATTGATTTATTGTTTAATTGTTGTGTGATTGATTGAGTAAATTCGAAACTTTTTGAAAGTTAAATGAGAGGGAATAAAAGAACTTTCCCAAACTTTCACCTTCTGCATTTTGATCCCCGTGAAATTCAAATTCTTTTCATCACGAAACCCTGGAGAGAAGATAACATGACTTCTTCCATTTATTTAAATGACAAGGGGTGTTGAAAATATTGGAATTTCGTTTGGAAAATATTTCCAGTTCTGAAACTTTAAGCAACTCAATGATTTTCACGAGAGGAGATAAAATGACTTCTTCAAATTATATGAAATATGAGTTGGGAGTTCCAAAAAATTAAATTTAAAGTTCTTTTGAATTTATTTTCAAATTTGGAGTTATTTGATTTTTATTCAAATTATTTTTCTCCAAAAATAAAATATATGGAAAATAGGGTAATATGATTCCCTACATCAGAAAATTGAAGAAAAATTAATTTGAAATCATTTTGGTATTTTGAAAATGATTTTTATTGGATTTTAATAGACCAGTAGCACTCTTTGCTTTATCTGAATTTGTGTGAATTTTATTTATCAGGTTGTAGAAAATGTTTTTCTAAAATTTTTGGTATATTATATGCCTATATAATATATTCTTATTTCAATTTTTTTTATCCCTTTTGTTTGTCAGGAAAAAAATTCTTTAATTAAAAAAATTCTCGGGCCGACCGAACTGGGCCGGCCCAGCTAGTCGCCAGGCCACGGCCCAGCCCAGCGCCGCACCCCGCTCGTCCCCGAGCTTGGGACGGACTCCCGCAGCCGCACGCCATCGCTGGCGTCGTACGCCGCCAGGACTCCGCCGCCGCCTCGCTTTGCCCCTTTTCCACGCCACCACCGCCTCCTCCCTCCTATAAAGCCGCGCCCACTGCCGCCTCTCTCTCTCGCGTCGCGCCGCCGCCCTCCCGCATCTGCCCCGCCGCCGCTGCTGCAGATAGCCGCCGCCACC